>NW_015386593.1:378611-535490 GCF_001527695.2 Protobothrops mucrosquamatus | reverse complement strand
GCAGGACTGGCCTAGGGTAATTTTTAGGGGGTTTTTAATTATATTTTAAAATTTGACAAATATTTAAATATTCCTTTTAATTAATTTTAAATTTGTATTGTTTTGTATGTATTTTAAATAGATTGTCAGCCGCCCTGAGTCCTACGGGAGAAGGGCGGGATATAAATCCAAAAAATAAATAAATAAATAAATAAATAAATAAATAATCACTCAGACCTAATCTTGATGAATGACCTTTGGATTTTATTTACTGTGTAGTGTTGGTGACATAATTTGACATTATAAAAGACAAGCTAAGAGGTCAATCGCTATTATAAAATGGGTATGAAACGGAGCCAAGATGGTCAAACCTATGCTTATATATGAACAGAATCACATTGAACTACAAAGTACTAGATCAATCCCTTAGTTTTGTTCAATCTGGCTTGTTGTACTTTCTGTTCAAGAATAGTTGCTAAGAGTAATTTCCTAAGGCAGTATCACACTAGAAAAGCTAATTGCAGGTTGACTTTCTGATTTATTATGTTCAGTTGCTTTTTCTCACACTGCTAATTAAATGAACACATCTCTCTAATTTCATTTGAAGGCTCCTGAAAATAAACCCAAGTCTCCAAATCTTGTTTTCCCTTTTAGGGCAAGATTAGGCAGTAGAACATACATACCAATTCATCTTAAGCAATTTGCTCAATGCAGTAATAAACAATCCTAAATAGATCCTAAATAGGAACAAATGAAATCAAACAGAATATAAAGAAGGGTGATGTATCAAGGTCCAAAGTATGCCAAGTTTTAGGATCAGTATATAGATACTGTGGCCATTCTATGTATTGCTCATCAAAATGAGAAGCAGGCAGAAGGCAAAATGCTGAGAGCTTATATCCCATGATAAAAATACTGTGATTGTGTGAATGTCATCTGGTAAAAGGCCTTTTTTTTAGAACACTGCCACTATCACACTTGTTTGTCTGCAGTCTATTCTTAGCCAGGATTGGCTTAGCCAGGGAGGTCTATGGCAATCATTTGACTACTGAAGGAAATACTAGGTTTAGCTGGTTCACTGGGCAGTATGGCCACATTTATGATATTTTGGGATCTCCAGTCGAAAAGGTCACTTTGTAAACCCAGCACAGCTGCTTCCACACAGTATTTACAGATTTACGTAAATATATAAATACATATGTAAATATATCTAAGCTGTTTAGCTTTTTATTCCTGACTGTTGTACAGGTAGTCCTCAGCTTACAATCACAATGTAGCCAGCTAAGGTGTATGTTACCACCATGTGTTTTTGATGATTGTAAAGTACTTGTTAAACAAATCACATGTTTGTTAAATAAACCATCTGGTTGTTAAGTGAAATCAACATATCTAATGGGGATTGTTGCAGTTTTCTGCTGGAAAATGGCAAAAAACATTGTACTTGTATCAAAGGACCATGGGACGTCGCAACTGGTTGTAAATTTGAGCTGGTTGCTAAGGATCTGAAATGCAATCACATGACTGTGGGGGAGGAGTGTGTCAGTCATAATTTCAAGAATGGATTATAAGTATTCTTTTAAAAAATGCATTGTAATTTTGAACAGCAACCAGTGATAAATTGAAGACTAGCCAGTGGTGGGATTCAGCCAGTTCGCACCAGTTCGGCAGAACCGGTAGCTAATTTTTTGTTGCCCAGGCCCAGAATGGACTTTTGGAAGTGGCATCCACACAGAGAACCGGTTGTTCACATATTTGAATCCCACCACTGAGACTAGCTAAATATAGAACCTAATTCAATAACATAAGCTTAACATTGCAGAGTTCAGCAAGTCTTTCTACAGAATTCAAAAGTACATTATAGGAAAACTTCATTCAAATGTAATTAAATTTTGCCATGCATTGGTTAAAAGAGGATTTTTTTTTTACTGGCTATAGAGCTAAGGGAAATAGTCATTCAACATGAAGATGATATTATATTGCTTATGCTACACTTCATTTTACTGAATGAAGACTCTCCAGAATAATGTTTCTGTCTTTTGGTGTTTTTCTTCCTCTATCTTTTCATCAGTTCAGATAAACGTAAGGTTGCTCCAACTTCTATGAGTGACAATGATTCTGAGCCCTTGCAACCATGATTTATAATCAGGGGTGATAAGAGTTATAGTCTAATAACTTCTGGAAGCTGTTAGGGTTTTGTAATATTTCTGGCTGTAGAGCTAGGTAAGATGTCATGGATTTTCTTTGTTGATGCAGCCAGTGAAGCTGCTTAGATAGAGATACCTGCCTCCTTCTTAGCCATCTCCCCCATGATTTTAGTCAAAAGTCCTGAAGTTTCATTCTGCACTATTTGAAGTTTCCAAGTATTTTTCATGGGTATTCCTGAAGCTTGCCTGTAATAGTTACTTAGTTATTTCAAATGTAATGAACAAAGGTTTGACAGTTATAAATTTCAACTATTTCGCATTCATATTGACATTTGACTTACTTTAGTCTAATAAACTAACTCAAGAAGTGTTATCTGAGTTGCAAGCGAGATGATTAGAAAATTGTTGCTTGATTCTGAAGCAAATTCATAGTGCAGCTATTCTACTTGATTAAGGAAGGAAACATGAACTGCTCATTCAAAACAATTATACCATCATAAAATAAAATTGCACTACAGAATGTTAACATTTTGTTGCAGAACTTTATAATAAGAAAACACGATAGTGCTATTAGACCTACCTTTTTTTAACATTGTGAAGGCCTCTAGAGAAATGGTTTTGTAACAGGTATTAAGAGTACCCCGAGAGCCCTGGTTAATTGAATTTCCATGAATTTTAATTCAATTGCAGTTTTAATATTTATCGTTTTAATGTTTTTGTATTATTTTTATTGATTTGTAAGCCACCTAGAGTCACCTCTAGATGAGATAGGTGGCATATATAAATGTTTTTTACCCAAAAAGAGAGAGATATTTTGACGTGCTTTCATGTAACCTGCTCATCCTATTCTTATTTTAGAATGCCGAAGAATAGAACGTCTAGATATTGTTTTTGTTATTGATGGTTCTGGAAGTATAGATCCCAAAGAATATGATATTATGAAAGATTTCATGATAACCTTGGTGAAAAAATCTGATGTTGGCTATGATCGAGTTCAGTTTGGAGCAGTCAAATATTCTGCAGAGCCAGAAACATTTTTCTATCTCAACCAGTTCAACACCAAATCAGCAATTATTGAGGCTATTCAGAATGATAAACCTATTGGGGAAACAACTTATACAGCCAAGGCATTGCGTCATTCAGAAAATCTTTTCTCTAAGAAGCATGGCGGCCGCAAGCACCAGAACATTCCCCAAGTTCTTATAGTGATAACTGATGGGGATTCCCATGATGCAGCAAACCTTGAAGAAGTATCGAAGAATCTCAGGGCTCGCGGGATTGTGATTTATGCTATTGGGATAGAAAGAGCCAAGCCAGATGAACTCTTGGCCATGGCAGGATCTGAAGACAGATATTTCTATGTAAATACATTTGAAGGCCTGAAAAATCTCTATCCTAGATTATCTGATAACATTTGTGGTGTTTCAAAACCAGGTAGGTGGCTATTTTCTTTAAGAAAAAAATAATGAAATGTTTCTGAAAAAAGAAGTACCACAATGAAATGGTATTGTGATTTACTGACTTGTAAATAAAACACAAAATCAGTCTAAAACCAGAAACTAGTTTCAAAGTGATGGTCATTCACAATGCTTATTTTATTAATTCTAATCACATGTATATTGGAGTAATAGTCTTGCAGTGAAATTCTATGTCTACCAAGAAAATAAACTACATAAGACCTAATACGAAATAATATTGTAAGGAAGTACAAACCTAAACACTTTTCTGGACCATGGGGCCTTTATCTCTATGGCAAAATATAATTTACTACCTGCATTTATGCATGACTACCAACCTATTTTACAGAATTATAGTTCAGCTGAAATATGTGTATGTTGGACTCCAGGGCTCAGTCAAAATAAATTGATGAGTTAGTATCATCAAGCCAGAAGTAAGAAGATTGAGCAAAAAAAATCCCTAGGGTATTCTGAAATCTCTGACTGGTAGGTCATAATCTCTTTATGAACTGGAAATTTCCTTCATAATGAAAGCTTTAACATAAAGTAAATATAATAAATAAGAACTAAAATACAAGCAGAACCTTCAGTGGTTGTCTGTAGCATCTGATTATTTTTCAGGATCTATTGTTGGTTAGTCTTCTCTAAGCTTGACTTAGGCTACTTTCATCCCTTATTATATTTAATCTTCTTTCTTCTCTATTGCAGAATGTGGAATTCCAGCAGATCTGGTATTCCTGATTGATGGTTCTAATAGTATAAGTGACAGTGATTTCACTAAGATGAAGAATTTTTTACAAGATTTAATTCATCCGTTTGACACCTCCCACAATGTGCAAGTTGGTATTGCTCAGTATAGTGACAGATACCAGGAAGAATTCAGCCTCAATATTTTCTCACGCAAATCAGAACTTGAAAATCAAATCAGACACATTCAACAGATGGAAGGACTTCAGACATATATTGGTGCTGCCCTTAAGAAAGTGAAGCTCTACTTTACTCCAGAAGGTGGCAGCAGAATAAATGAAAAGATCCAGCAGATTTTGCTGGTGATCACTGATGGAAGGTCACATGATAGAGTTGTTCAAGCAGCAGAAGATCTGAGAAAGAAAGGCGTTGATATATATGCCATAGGAGTAGGGAGAATTGACCATTTGCAGCTTAGTCAGATAGCTGGCTCCTCAGACAGAAAATACACAGTTGATAATTTCAGCGAACTGAAGGTAATTAAAAAAAGACTAGTTGATGATATTTGTGAGCAAGAAGATAAAACATGTAAGTATTCTCACTTCAAGCACTCTAGTAGTTCAATATCTTTCCTTTTGGAAAAAAATGGGTTACGTGTCTTTTGTTCCATCTAATCATAAGGTTACAAAAATCTGATCTCTAATATTATAAAGATGGATCTTGGTGAATGTTCAAAGTGTGCCACCTATAATTATTTTAAATAGGGGCAAAAAGAACAAGGATTATTTTCTTTTCAGTTGAAATAAAGCCTGTTGTTAAAGCACATGTCAATGTAACCTAATATTTACCATAAACAATTGCAAAACTTAACAAAATAGACTTAATCTCTGATTTAGTTTAGAGATGGACAAATCTCTAAAGTCTATTGTTAACTTTTTTCCCAAATGTAATTAGTGGTATTCTGGTTATCAGTTTGCATATTTTTTAGATAAACCCATATGAACATTTATATAAGTTCATGTGATATAATCCAAGATAACATTTTTGTATACCCGTCTTAATGCATACATTAATTCATGTTTATGTGAGTTTTGCTCAATATGCCCCTAATTGTTTTTATTCTCATGGTATAAATATTTTTACAAGGTGAATTTGGATTGATGCATTCAATCATAAATTAATGAAAAATATGAATGTGAGTGCATTTTGAATCAGATATAGGTTCAGAAGGTACATATTAGGCATTTTCACAGTAAAAGTGAATAAATTTCTAATTGCTTTAGAGTGATGAATATTTAAATCAGACATGCCAAACTTGTGACGTCACATGACGTCGCGCAACGTATCGGAGCTTTTTTGCCATTGCCGGCAATGGGGTGGGTGCGGCTCCGGTATGATGAAACCGGCCCGTGGGCCGGCAGTTTGACACCCCCGATTTAAATTATCCAAAGTTTTAGGTTTTTGAATTAACTGTTTCATGGCTTTCCTTTTAATGTTGTGACGTAGCTAGTCACAACAATTTCCCCACTGTTCCATGCTTTCGCTCTTTTTTGTTTTTTTTATTTCTTTTTCCTTTGATAGTAATTGATTGAAATTGATGCTATCTTCTCCTTCTTTGTAACAAACAATAGCATGCTTCATGGATATTGTTGTGGGAATAGAAGTCTCTTCACAAAATCAAGGTGATTATGTATTCCATGGACAGCCCCAGCTGGAATTCTATCTTCCTCAAATTATAAGTGCTCTCACATCTTTAACTAGCCTAAGCTGTTATGCAGGATCACAAACACAAACTAGTGTGGCATTGAAAATTAAAAACACAGATCCACCAGTGGCATCAAAGTTCCAAATTGATAGTGAAAAACTTATAAACAGTTTTGTGGGCACCACCATCACCAATGCATCTCATCTTACTGCAGAGTTCTTGGATTCACTTTGGGAAACATTCCAAATCAAATCTGCAAACAGAAGGAAAGTGAGTTTTCTGTTTTTAATCCTTTGTACTCATAGTCATTTCTCTGTAATACAATTTTAGACAGTCCACACATTATTATTTTTACTTTCATATTAGGTACTACTAATCTTTTCAGATGGCTTGGATGATAGAATAGAAATGCTGGAAGACAAATCAGAAGAACTGAAGAAAAAAGGTATGTCATGAGTTTTATTAACTTCATGTAACTATTCTATATTCCCATATTTCTGAGTAAAAAAGAAAATCCTTTCCAGGCAAAAACCAGAAGAGAAATAGGGAGCTATAAATCTGAGATAGAGGATGTATTGGACACAATAAATTGGCAAGTTGTTGTGGACATAGTAATTGGCCTTGAAAGTTTAAGAGGAAAAATGGAACCTGATTCTCAGATGTTTAAGATAAGGGTTATATGTTAAATGTTTAATTTTCCAGAAAAACTTATCATCAGCCATGATAAAGCAAAGGTACAAATAGAACAAAAAGGAACAAATTAGGCTCATTGTATTTTTAATGCAATTCTATGCTTGGTCAATAAGTGGCAATATATGCCTGCTGCTGTCAACTTCTTCAATGGCTGAAGTGTTGTGATAGTTAATTCTCCTATGGTCAGAGAAAAACTATCTGATATCAGATTTGTCTGTTGCAAAAAAAAGAAGCAGATGGAAATTGGGTCTCTTACTCATGTCATAGGTTTGGTGGGAGAAAAGCCCAAGAATCTGAACACTAATTTCACTATAAATGGAGACCAATAGAAGATCCCTCCTCCACCTTCCCCGCAAATCCTGCCCTCCCCATCTTTTACTTATAATTTGTATTATTATTATTAGAAATGTTTATTTTTATGGTTTTATTGATTTTATAGATTGTAAGCTGCCCAGAGTTGCCTTGAGGCAAGATGGGCAGCAAACAAATTTAATAAATAAATAAATAAATAGAACTTATATAACAGATGCCAAACTTCTTTCATAATGGTTTCTTAACTTTTATACAATACACATTAGAAGTTGTTAAGTTTTTGTGTGCCAGTTTGCCAAGAGAAGCCTGACAAGTGCTATATGGCTCATGATTTGCAAAAGCATTTACTGTTATTACAGTGTATTTATTTCATATTAATCTCTCTATTGTATTATAATTAAGCACTTTAGATATTGCATTCAACTCTAATATTCCTTAACTAATCATAGTTCATATCTTGCAGTATTTTGCATAAAAGAGTCTACAACTCTAAGTAGTTTAGTTTGTATTAAACTATGACAAAATGCAGCACAAAGCTAATGTTTGTTTGCTTAAGGTCCAATTCGTAACCCTTTTCCTTAAGACCAGGTTCCATTTTCACTAAACTCTTGGTCTAATCTTCTCTGTAACCTTCCATCTGTTGTAGTCCTCCACAACATACCTGGCATTATTCTAGACTTGGAGATAAATTGCTTAAATGTGGAAAAGTAGGGGATATGTTTGTGTGGGAATGTAGATGGTTAATCAAATTCATCATTGGATTTTTTTCCCCGATCAGAGCTTCTACAGTTTCTGTAGGCCTCATTATAAAAAAATATATCTTTACATGGCCATTAAAACCTAAGACCTGTATTAGAATGAACTGCAAGTATTACATTTTTTGTTACAAAGTCTAGTTGAATACTTACAAATAATCATGAATATTTTAACCAGGATTGGATGCATTAATAACTGTGGTTTTGGAAGGAGCTTCAAATTTTAATGACATGCACTTCATTGAATTTGGAAAAGGCTACGGCTACAAGATCCAGCTGAATATTGGCATGAGAGATATTGCCAGTCAATTGTTCAAATACATGGTAAGCAATTCAGGAAAAATGAAGGCATAAATAAATCCTTCCAAATACTTTGTGAGGGTGTTAGGACTGCAATTTTAAAGGCCTAAGTCTAGAATAAATTGGTACAAGTGAAATATCATTTAAATCTATGGGATAAAGGTGAACTATTGTGACTTGAGAGCCAAGAAACTTGGCTACAATCCTTTGAGAGGTGAAAGAAAGATCTGCCATTAGACTAGCAGTCCAGAAAGTTCCAATGTATGTTGGATTTGTCAAGAATGTTATGGATTGCCTCCCTTTCTAAATTCTACAGACACAATTCTATAGATACAAACAAATACAAGACTGTAAAAAGCTACAGATAAAGGACAATATTTCTATCTTCCTGCCCTTCCACTACAAATCCACATTACAGAGAAAAATGAAAACCTTCTACCTTGGTTTTACCCTATCCTGTAAGATTGGATTGTTAATTAATGATAACCGGTAAAGCTTTTTGCATTGTTTTTCCTCATAAACTGCATATGAAGTGAAGGCAAATAAGATGTACAGCTTTTAATATTGGCTGTGTTTGCAAACTGAATGAAGCTAGAGTTAGTTTTTAACATAGTTTGATAGTTCATAGTTCAGTGAACTGATTCATAGAAAATGTAAGCCATAAACTATGAATAAAGCACTTTGGTGTGGTGTAACTGTATGATTATATTGTTTGGCATAGCTCATCTGCGTGGCTTGTCTCTTCTTTTGATATTCACTCAGACATAAGTTCCACTTCAACATAATAGAAACCCCCCACTTATAAGTTCTCCTTTTGTGTTCTACTGTAGCATTTGATATATCAGAAAGCAAAGACAATGACTTAAGAAAAGCAAAAAAAACAAAAAACAACAACAAACCCCTACTAAATTAACCTACATTTCTCCTATGAAACAAAATAGAGAGCAACTTGGGACAAATTTCCCCAGTTGTGCTGAAAAGAGCAGCAATAACCTGCTTTAGGTTCAAATTATTTGCTTGTGAAATCTAGAAAAATGTTTCTTCTCCCTGTAGATAGGCTACTACAACTGGAAAGTGCATTTTGTGGCTCCTGCCCACATAAACAAAAATCACGTTAGAAGACAGCATAAACATGATGAAATATCTTTCTTTGGCAAAAATGCTCCGCCTAAACAAAATAAAACAAAAACTACTGAATAAATGTTTAGGAAAAGTGCCTAGCTCCTTAAATCAATTGAGTGATCATCTTTTTTAAGACTGGGAGACAAAGTAATGAACTGAGAAAAAATGCAATTTGAGAGTGGTTCTTATTTGAGATGCTAAAATAACTTGTTACGTTATTTTCTTGGTGTTATACTTGATAAAAGGATACATTTTATTTTGACTGGTAATTTTTATTACTGTGACCAATCTCCTTTTTGAAAGAGTAACATTGCTGAACGGACTTGTTGCTGTATGTACTGCAAATGCATTGGTGAAGATGGAGAACCAGGCGAACAAGGAAGATATGGAATGGAGGTAAAGGTGGAAAAAATCTATTTCTTTAGACAGTTTAGTTTAAGAGGCATAATTAATCTTTGCACAAGATAGGATCATTATGTATTCTTTAAATGATATTTTATTTCAGTTATTCTTATCATAATTTCAGGGACCTCAAGGTTTTGAAGGAAGCCCAGGACACTTAGGAGATGAAGGAGCACCTGTAAGTTATTAAATTACATTACATGCATTTACCAAAAAGAGAAAATTTAAAAATCATGATAAGAATCAAAACAACATGCAGTGTTTCTGTACTGTGTAGCATTACTTCTACATTACATTACTTCTGCTCACTCATTCTCTCAAAGTTTTCCATCTTCATTAAATATGTTCCTGTTTTTCTAACTTACGCTTGACACAGTTTAGACATCCCTTGGGAGAACCTTTGGTGTTATTGTTAAGTTTTTTCAAAGTGCTGTGTATTATTTTCTTTCTGTTACCCTTTTTTATGGATACCCAGATTGCCCACAGAATCTGGTCCAGCAGAGACATATTTCAAAAAATTATTCCATTAGTCTTAATGAGACCCGGATATCAGAAAAGGTTGTGATTGGCTAGGTAGCTTTCTAGAAGTAAAGAAAAACGTGTAAAACTATCTTGAGTTTCTGTGAAAAAAATGTCAGAGTTTAAAGATCTATGAATATAATTTCTACAATTTAACATTCTTTTTTCTTTTCTTGTGCTCTGCATAATGCTGTTCATCCCCAAAGAGAATCATGTAATGGGATATGTGTATACATGCATATACTCATGCATACATACATGCATACATGCATACGTATAATTTGGCAACATGTGAAAGCCAATGCATTCTCTGTCTATGACATGGAGATGATACAAATTCTTTACAATAAACTTTCTTTTAATTTTCACTATTATTAGGGTCCAAGAGGGGTGCCAGGATCAGATGGTGATAAAGGGTACAGCGGTTGCCGAGGCAATAGAGGCCCTAAGGTAGGAAATAAAGTATTTATCCAATACCTTTAAAGTTTTAACAAAAAGTTCTTTAACTCACTGCCTGCATTTAAGATTATTGTATTGATCTCTCTCTTCTTTTTCAGGGACAAAGAGGAATAACTGGTGAGAAGGTACAGAAACTTAATTTAAAAGCATGAACTGAAAGAAAAGTATTGTGTGCTCAAATTAGAGATCCTATCCAAACGAGGACAAGCTATTCCCCCCCCCGTTCTTCCCATTTTTAGAAATTGCAATATCCTCAATATTCTTATTGATATTTGCTATTTGGAGGCAGAGGAGGATTTTAATATTCACTCAACCAAGAAAATAATAAATTAGAATGTAGCAACACATGATGTCAAAAGATAAAAAGAATGTGATCTCACTTTGTTATGGAAAGCCAAAGTAGGCAAAAAATTGTGTTTGGAGAAAGTGTGTCTTCCTTTTCAATCCAAGCTGGTAAAAATGAGTGTAGACTCATTTAAAGTCTACCAGGGTAATACAAGGAGTTCAAAAAATATTGTGATTTACAGAAGATAAGGACAAATAAGATAAAACAAAAAACTAGGGGGGGGGAGTTTGAAAGCAGATATAAATACAATTAAATCTTAAAGAAAGATAATATATATAATCTGTTGGGGGGCAAGCTTGAATCCTAGTGACCTCATGAAATCATCTGCATGATTTTCTTGGCAACACTATGGAAACCATTGTCTTCCTCCAGATTTTGTTTGTTTGATTTTTTAAATTTATTTCCCAGTCTAGCTCATAGTTCAGGAATTTTCTGATACTCACTCATCCAAACATAAGAAGTTTAGATCTTATTTAATTTTCAGTCAGGAGTAAGTAGATATTACCACCTACCTTGTAAGCTAATACTGCATTTCTGCCCAGAAAGACAATTGGGTAAATGAAAGCAATTACTTAGTAACTGGCTCATTGATACAGCATTTGAATTAATGATTTGTTCAGGAGCTTTTTCTGATGTGTTCTTTATTCAGTGACAGCTGTTTCCACATTTTAAAAAAATGTTGTTCCAAAGAATGATGACAAGTACTTTAGTTTTCCAATGTATTGCTGCAATCACTCTGGCAGCTATCCAACATGATTCTTTGTTTTACAAAAATACAACTTTTTATAAAACTTGTAAATTGTATAATACATTCAAGAGTTAATTGCCAATTATTATTATTAACTTCCTCAAAAAAAAAACCCTGGACCAAAATGAATATATAAATGACAACTATCCAAAGGATTTCTCAGATATCTAGTTTGTAGTCTTGAAGCATGGCTACAATCCTAAATGCCAGATTTCCATACCTTCTGGAAGAGTTGGTATGATAACACCCAGAATTCTCAAGCAAACTATGTGAACTCTAGTTCAAAATGTTCTGGAATGGTCCAACTTATAGCAAATCCCTGAAATGTAATTTTATTTTATTTATCAAATTTATTGGCCGCTCATCTCACCACAGGGTTACTGTGGTATATATGGTAGGATTCCACTATAGTGTAATTTGTGTCTCCAAATGTGATTTCTGACAACTACCTGGACAAATCCTTGCAGTTTTCTTGGCAATATTTTCAGAAGTGCTTTGCTTTTGACTTCTTCCTAGGGCTGAGAAGGAGAATGGCGCAAGGTCACCCAGGTGGCTTCATGCTTAAAGCAGGGCTAGAACTCCCAGTCTCCTAATTTCCAATTAGGAAATGACTGGCTGCAAATAATATAACAACCAATAATGATCACAAATGGAAGTAATAATAGTCTTATAAAGTTTTCCAAAGTTTTAAAATTGTTTGCTTGATATATTTGACTGTGTCCTCTCCCTTTCAGAAACTAAAACCTGAAAAGAGCTAAAAGAAAAAATAGTTTGGATGCTATACTTTTTGTGCTTGGTATCAAAGGTTTTGTGATAATACCACTTGCTTTATCTTTGCAGGGAAGCAATGGAGAAAAAGGATTTGATAGCATTAATGGAGAGCCAGTAAGATCAGTTTCTCTCTTTTTCTATTAGTGTTCCATCTAAATTAATGGTGCTTAGTTTGTTTAATTAATTAAATTTGATTAAATATTTAATTTAAATCAATAAATTTAATGACAAGAGATGTTTTGTCTCCAAGGGCTCCCCTGGGGTTCCAGGATTTAAAGGAGAAAAAGGTGACCCTGGCAACCAGGTACTTGGATTTATTTGGTTTACATGTTTGAAATGCAGAGTGCTGTCATTCCAAACTCCAAACATTCTAATTCCTTTCCAGCTGAGGTGAAGATGGCAATCACACTGCACAATCAAAACCCTCCCTTTGTATGGTCATTTGATACCATCATCTATGGAAAAGAAGTGAGGCTTTGCTCATGTGATTTTTGCAATCTGAAAAAAAGAAAAAAAATCATAACTGAATAAGATCTCTGGTAGAAATAACAAATTGAAAGGCGCTTAATAAATTATGTTGCATTGGTAAAGTTTTAGGATTTAAGTCAAGATAGTGATGGTTGCCTTATGGTCAAACCTCCTCCTCTTAATTATGTTACTTTTATTAGATTGCTATATTTACGCTACAAGATATGCGGCATTTAGGCACCTTAATACATTGAACGTTTACTTTTGGATTTATTTTGCTGAATGTGTTCCCTTATTTATTTATGAGGAATTATATTTCAGCAGCACTTCAAACTTTCTGGTACCTCCCTTTTCTGCCAGTGTGGTTTCAGCTATAAGAACAATGGCACTCAGAGCCATTGAACATTGAATGAGAGGGATGAGGCCACATTGTTCAAACAAATATTTTCCAAGTCTTACAATAAGAGTAAAAATTCAATTTATACTCAGGTCGGCAACCTATGGCTCCGGAGCCACATGCAACTCTTTGAGCCTTCTCCTGCGGCTCCCAGCCTCCTCTGCCATTTGCAGAGAGAGACAGAGACAGAGACAGAGAGAGGTACTTGTGCTTCCCTCTCTCTCTCTCTCTCTCTCTCTCTCTCTCTCTCTCTCTCTCTCTCTCTCTCTCTCTCTCTCTCTCTCTGTGTGTGTGTGTGTGTGTAAAAAAATAGTGTGTAAAAAAATAGAGTGGCCTCACCCTGTTCGATGAGCCGACAAGCTTACTGGGCGGGGCTCCTACCTTGGCTGTGTCTCTGCAGGAAGCAGGAAGCAGGAAGGGCAGGAGAGAGCTAGCTAGCCCAGCTATGCTGACTCAGGAATTCTGGGAGTTGAAGTCCATGAGTCATAAAAGAGCCGAGGTTGCCTACCCCTGAGCTTGTTGGAGAACAGCTTGAAGCCAGCTTGCCAGGTGAGCAGAAGATCGGAGAGAGGGAGAGAGAGGGGGGGAGAGAGAGAGGGAGAAAAAGAGAGAGGAAAGAGAGAGAGAGAGAAAGAGAGCAGGGGAAGAGGACTGGTAGACTAAGGGCAGAAAGAGAGAGAGGGAGAGAAAGAGAAAGAGAGAGAAAGAAAGAGAGGGGGAAGAGGAAAGAGAGAGAGGAAAGAGATAGAAAGAGAGAGAAAGAGAAAGAGAGGGAGAGGAAAGAGAGAGAGAGAGAGGAAAGAGAGAAAGAAAGAGAAAGAGAGAGAAAGGAAGAGGGAGGGAGAGAGAGAGGGGGGGGAAAGAGAGAGAGAAAGAGAGTGGGGGAATAGGACTGGAAGACCAAGGGCAGAAAGAGAGAGAGGGAGGGAGGGAGAGAGAGAGACAGAGAGAGATTCTTTTGACATCTAAAATGAAGATAACACGGCATATATCCTTTTTTACCTTTATTATATATAAAAACAGCACAGCCGGTACTAATGAGTGGACCAATGACCCGTTCAAAGGTTAGAGTGCAGAGGCGGCCAGTTATATAAACTAACTCCCGGATCTGGCGTTTTTTACACTCTGACGATGTTGGTAGTTTGGCCGATGTATATATATATATTTGTTTTCGTATATATATTTTAAAATTTGGATTGCTAACAAAGAATTAAGGGAGAACTGGAATAGCTATTTCGAACTTTTTAGTTCTTATCAACCAAGACATACCCTTCTGAGATTCGAACCTGGGCTGTCTGCATATTAAGCAGCTGTGATAACCTCTAGGCCACAGGCTCTTTCTCACTTTGTCAGCTGTGTCAGGGAGGGAAGAGACAGGGGAGGAGAATTACCTTGAGTGCTTTTTGATGCACCCTGTCAACCCAAATATGGGAGAAAGAAATCTCCGAAGGATATATGCAGTGTTATCTTCATTTTATATATCAAAAGGGTTTTGAGGCTCCCAGTGTTTTGTTTTCGGTAGGAAACGGGTCCAAGTGGCTCTTTGAGTGTTTTGGGTTGCCTACCCCTGGTATAAAGTATATAATAACTGAGGTCCAACCTAGCATTAATGTCACCCCCCAAAAAACAATACCATAACATTTTGGTATTTTAAAAGAAGGTTACTGATATATTGTTCTATGTCTATCCATACTACAATGATCTCAGTTTCTCTTTGTAGTGGAGGAAGGTATAAACATTGATAGCTAATAGTGAGCCAGTACTCACACTGAGAATTAGGGCCATGGCAATTTGCTTTAAAGGAGGGATGGATGTAGATCAGTGTTTCTCAACCTTGACAATTTTAAGGCATGTGGACTTCAACTCCCAGAATTCCACAGCCAGCAATGCTGGCTGTGGAATTCTGGGAGTTGAAGTCCACATGCCTTAAAATTGTCAAGGTTGAGAAACACTGATGTAGATGCTCCTTTCAGAAACAGAAACGAGGATGTCCAACTGCCTTCAGCTATCCTGGCCCTCTGCCAGAAATTGCTTCCATTTTGTATGAATTAAGACTCAGTTACATCTTATTGCTTGAAACATTTCTCATAGGTTTTGTTTTTTAAAGGGCAGCCCAGGAGTCAAGGGAATCCATGGTGAATATGGCGAAAATGGTTTCCAAGGAGATCTGGTAAAAGGTTTTTTTTTTTTTTTAAAAAAAAAAAGGAAATGAATGCCGTGAGTTGTTCTATGGTTAAAGGTATTGGGGAAGGATGAGTGCTTTTGTGTATAATAATGTTTCTTTTTAAAAGCTATTGATAAGAGACAATTGAAGACATTCACTTTATTTTTGGTCTTACTTATTCTGTCTGGTTATGCTCATTTGTATATTATAGATATATTAAGAGATTAGAATTGTGTTAGAATTAACAGAGAATCCCTGTTCATTTAGGTCTACAATGTTAATGTGCACGTGTTCCTCTTTGTTAAAGAGAATAAGCCAATAATATTACACATTTATATTGCAATTTTAAAATATTGCATATTTGTCCCTAGGGAGAGAACTACTGTGAATATTTGTCCCAAATGTATATTATATAAGTCCTTCCTCTGTCTCTACCCTGTAAGGGGTACCAGTATTATTTTTCTAGATGTTGATGGATTTATTTAATTTATATAATCCATTTGGTTTATAATGCAGTTTTAAGATGCTGATTCAACTCTGCTGGTACAGCCTTCAAAAGGGCTGACAAAAGTATATCAATCTAATATTTTACTAAAGATGTTAATGTACTGTTCAGTTTACACTTCAGAAACATGCCTAATGACAAACTAACATAAACATTTTTTTCTCACAATATATCCAGGGTATTCCTGGAATAAATAATAACACAGCAGGATCAAAAGGTTTTAAAGGAAGAAATGGAAGACAGGTAATCTGTTATTTTTTATAATGTATCTTGATCAGTGGAATGTTAGTTGAAAGTTGCTTCCATAAAAATGTAGTATGTTGTGTGATATTAGGGAAGACTAGTATAGATTTGTAACAACTTGCCCTTTGAACCACTTGTTCAAAGCAAACAGATTTTCTGTTGGTGTCTTGGTTTTAAATTATATAAGTAGAGAAGCATACAAATTATATAAAATAATACAACTATCTATCCACCAAGGGCATCTATGTGGAGGGACAAAAAGTGACAATGATGATCATGACTGGGCAACTGAAGTTCTGCCACATTTTTATGCACATGTGTGACACGCACAAATATTGCATGGGACTTTGAATGTGTAGCAGCAGTCATTATCTTCACTCCCATCTGTCTTTCTATCTATACCTGTCTGTCTATCTATCTATATCAACTATCTCTGTCTGTCTGTCTGTCTGTCTGTCTGTCTGTCTGTCTGTCTGTCTGTCTGTCTGTCTGTCTGTCTATCTATCCATAATCTACCTGTTGCATTTCTCAAAGCATTTTTGTACTGCAGATGATGTATAAATCTCCCATAATGCTGAAAATGGGATATGTAGTCCACAAATGGAGGTTGCATAATTGCAGAAGGTTAATAGAGTATTTATAGATTAAGGTATGGAATTTAGGAAAAAAAGTAATTTCATTAATTCAAAATCAAACACAATGTTTTGTTTATAGGGTGAAAAGGGACCATCAGGCCCCATAGGAGATCCAGGATCCAAAGGAACCAAGGTAAGAACCAAAGGAAGAAGATTCTATACCAATTGTCCTTATGAATGATCCTCATGATAGCATATTGAAGGCCATTTCCAAATTTGTTCATAGTAGCAGACAAAAAGAACCTGCCAACTCAAATCTTTCTCTTCCCTAAATACAACTCAGTTGTGTGAAAATTATACTCATGTGAAGTAGCAACTAATTCCTTTTAATCTTATGGAAATTGGAAGTATAAAATTATGGAAGTATGAACTTGGGAATTCAGGGTGCTGCCTGCCATACTTAGGGCTCTTCCCCACATGCCAGCATTGAAAGTGACAAATCAAAGTCCCAGAACAGTCCTGTTATTGTACCTCAAAAATGAGGCTAGAAAAATTGTTGCATGTACGTGAGACTGGGGGCTCTTATTAGACAGAGAAGCAAGACGGGATTCCACCTGTTATTGCTTTTATCACCTATTCAACAAACCCTTCACCATGGCTATCCCTCCATATTTGCTGGAGATTGCCATATTGTGGTTGTTGAGGCTGACAATGCTACTGTCCAGCTAATCTGGATATAAGGTCAGAGATCACCATAGTGGAGGCCAGTAGGAATATTGAGCTTCTGGGGTAAAGCCTGCCAAGATTTTCAAATAAGTATAGTTGTATGAGGAGTTCAATATTAAGACTCACGTAGTACTAAATTATAATGTGACCAGTTTGGGTTTTGTTTAATATGTTTTATAGAGTTGGGAAGTGTGGTGCACTCAGTAAGTATGGTAAAACAAACCATGGCTAAATATAATGCATCAACCCAGAGAAACTCACTATCTCCAGATTGTTCTTTAGCTCAGTCATACTTCTAGCATTCATAGTTAATTTATTAAATTAGGAATGAAGAATCTGAAGCTCTTCAGATGTAGCCATACTGTCAGTAATGCTGCAATATGGCCAATGATGAATAATGTTGTCAGTTGTAGTTGAATAGCTTATAGAGTGCCATGGGTACTTTATCCTTGCCTTAAATGATTTGAATTCTTATACGTTACTTAAAGAAATATTATTTAAAGATCATCTTTATCATTTGAACCAGCTTATCTCTGTCTCAGATATTTGGATAGGTAAATCAGAGGGGAATCACAATCAGCTGAGCTAATTCTACTTTATTGTAAAGCTAGATTGATAGGACTTGCAAGTCTGAAAGCACAGTCTTCCTTCCTGCCTTTATAACCCAAGATACTGTGTGTTTCTCTTCTGAAACTCTTGCCCCATCCACTATCTAGTGCAGGCTCTATATGGTCTCTTATCTGACTGCTCCCTTGGTAGCGTCTCTTTACCCAATCTCTTAAGATTTTTGTTTTCCACAAAATGGTTTTGCACCATTCAGTGTAGTGTCTTGAAACAGATTGAAAGGGAAGTCTCCTGAATGCCATCCTGTGCAAGCTTATTTGGAAGTAAATAACTGTAACAAAGTATAGTTGTGTAAACATCAAACAGTTTCTAACTTCGTTTAATTTTCTTATCTCAGGGATACGAAGGCAAAAGAGGTCCCCATGGTCCCCAGGTACGTATACCTTTTTAAATGTTTAAGTGAAAACTAATACACTATTTTTTCTTTCATTGCAATATGCTAGCCTCTCTTGCAAAACAAATGTACTGAATGGTATTGATATTAGTATTGAATAGTAATAAATAACAAGGAAGAACAGAAAGACTCTTGGGCTTTACATGGGGAGCCCAAAGGAGCATGCAGTCGTGGAGTTGGTTAGTGCTACGAGAAGCTACTCTTTGCCTTTGTCAATTAATTTTAAAAGGGCTAAAATTGCCTTCTTGAAAATGTTTATAATTTTTAATGTTTTAATTCTAAAAATTTAATTTTAGCTGTTTAATTTTTAGGTACTGTTTTATATTTTGATGCTGTATTGTACACTGCCAAGAATCCCTCTTTGAAGGAGATGTGCAGTGCAGAAATGTGAAATACAAATAGATAGATAGATAGATAGATAGATAGATAGATAGATAGATAGATAGATAGATAGATAGATAGATAGATAGATAGGCAGGCAGGCAGGCAGGCAGGCAGGCAGGCAGGCAGGCAGGCAGGCAGGCAGGCAGGCAGGAAGGAAGAAAGAAAGAAAGAAAGAAAGAAAGAAAGAAAGAAAGAAAGAAAGAAAGAAAGAGAAAGAAAGAAAGAAAGAAAGAAAGAAAGAAAGAAAGAAAGAAAGAAAGAAAGAAAGAAAGAAAGAAAGAAAGAAAGACATGGCAAAACAAAATATTACATAGCAGGAAAAGCAAACAAGACTTGACAGGGAGCCACTTGGTTAGCTGCTGCAAGAAGATCGCACAGACTGACTGCAAGCAATGCCAGGATAAAGTAGCAACAATGGTGCATTGGAATATCTCCAAGAAATTCCATTGGTCTGGAAGCAAGAACTGGTGGTACCACAAAATAAAATAAAATAATTTTATACTATACTGTGGCAAAAGAAAGTACCAATAGTAACCAGTGTCTTGGATGCAAACTCAAAACAACTGGGGGACCACCTGAATTCCATCAGCATTGACAAAATTATCATCAGTCTAATTGCAGAAGACAGCTTTATTTTAAGCAGCTAACATTCTGCAATGGTATCTTTAACATCATCAAACATTGCCTATCTCAGGTCCTGGGAAGGACTTAGTAGGTGTATAGAAATAATAAATGCAATCTAAACATCTGGCTGATTGTGTGACCAACCATAATGATAAATCAGGAGGATTAACATAATTCAGGGAAAATGAACAAAGCTATATACTGTATATATTCGTAAATCTATTTTAATATAAGTATAAAACTATAGTGATTTCAAGGACATATTGTTCATCTTGACTCTTTCTGTGTAG
This sequence comes from Protobothrops mucrosquamatus, assembly GCF_001527695.2. Taxonomy (NCBI): domain Eukaryota; kingdom Metazoa; phylum Chordata; class Lepidosauria; order Squamata; family Viperidae; genus Protobothrops; species Protobothrops mucrosquamatus. The sequence goes on along the minus strand of NW_015386593.1, from coordinate 515,697 downwards.
TTTTCATGGCAAAAAGTGACACTTTTCCCAGTCTAACCAACCTTGATGGCCTCTCATTAAGTCCTTAATCCAGGCCAGAAATCCTGTCTGTCTGTCTGTCTGACTGACTAGCTATCTAGCTATCTATCATCTATACCAGGGATAGGCAACCTTGGCTCTTTTATGACTCGTGGACTTCAACTTCCAGAATTCCTGAGCCAGCATGGCTGGCTCAGGAATTCTGGGAGTTGAAGTCCTCGAATCATAAAAGTGCCAAGATTGCCTACCCCTGATCTATACCATCAGGCATATATTGTAGAGATCAGTATAAGTATGTATGTATGTATGTATGTATGTATGTATGTATGTATGTATGTATGTATGTATGTATGTATGTGTCAGGTCCCCAAAATCTCTGGGCTTCCCTTGCATATATATTCTACTTTTGGGGCCTGCCATTCTGCTGGGGGGAGGGGGAGCTTGGGATAACTTTCACTTTCTACTTTCCCTCTCCTGCCTCTATCCTTGAGAAATGAATGCGTCTCCCTTATCAGGGAGACGGTTACAGAGAAACAAAAGCTGGAGAAGACCTTGAGATGCGTTACCTGCACATCATACCACCTGTGGATTGGCTGAATTTCAAATGGACATTATGACTTTGATGGGAGGAGGAATATTGCTTGCTTAACTATACCATTTCGGCGGGTTTTCCCCCAGATCTCGCCTTGACTTCTCTACTGTCATTGATCCCTAATAAAAGTATCCTTTTGAGACAATGCCTGTTTCAAGAGTTCACTTTCTTGGGTGGTTAGTTGAAGTCCTTACAGTATGTATATATGTAAAGATAAAGGCAAAGATAAAGGCTTCCCCTGTCCAGTCATATCTGACTCTAGTGGGCAGTGTTCATATCCATTTCTTGGCTGAGGGAGCCAGTGTTGCCCGAAGACATTTAATGTGGCCAGCGTTGTCAGAAAACTGATAGTGTGGCCAACATGACTGTACACTGAGATGCATGGAACACTGTTACCTTCTCAACAAAGTGGTATCCATTTATTTAAATTTGCATGCTTTTAAACCTCTGGTGAGCAGGAACTGGGACAGATAACTGGAGTCCACCCTGTTTTGTGGCACTCCAGTCTCAAATCTCATTTGGCAACTGAGCCAGCACACAGCCAATATATCAATATATCTATCAGCTGGAGAAAATACAGAAAAGGCTGACTTAATTATAGGATTCAGGCTGGAGGACTTTCTGTATGAAGAAATATATAATGACAGCTTATTTTAAAAGGTGTAATTTAAAGAAAACTCTTGAGTTAATTGAATTATTGTGAAAAAAACAGGGTAGAGTGTCATAATAGTAGACATAAACAATTAAAATATACCTATGTAACAGAAAATTCAAGATAGACAAAAATATAATAATAATAATAATGATGATGATGATGATGATGATGATGATGATGATGATAATAATAATAATAATAATAATAATAATAATAATAATAATAATAAAGTTGGAAGGGACCTTGAAGGTCATCTAGTCCAACCCCCTGCTCAGGCAGGAAACCCTATACCATTTCAGACAAATGGCTGTCCAGTCTCTTCTTAAAAACTTCCAGTGTTGGAGCATTCACCGTTTCTGGAGGCAGGTTGTTCCACTGGTTAATTGTTCTAACTGTCAGGAAGTTTCTCCTTAGTTCTAGGTTGCTTCTCTCTTTGGTCAGTTTCCACCTGTTGCTTCTTGTCCTGCCTTCAGGCGCTTTGGAGAATAGCTTGACTCCCTCTTCTTTATGGCAGCCCCTGAGATATTGCAACACTGCTATCATGTCCTCCCTCGTTCTTTTCTTCATTAAACTAGACATACCCAATTCCAGCAGCCGTTCCTTATATGCTTTAGCCTCCAGTCCCCTAATCATCATATGTATTTGCATATCATGTAACTGTTTTTCTGGATTTGGTGATACAATACAGAGAGACGGGGATGAATCCAATGCTGTTTGGTTTTAAATTCTACTTACCTACCTACCCACCCTCATATTTATCAATTGATCTATCTACTCTTCAAAAAATGTGAAGATACAATGTGCAATTCCAAGCGCTAGGATGTGGATGGCTCCTAAAACTAATGCTCTACACACAGTTGTGTAAAGTGCAAAGATTTGTGAATTCAATTCCCAGTAGAGGTTTTGAACCCCAGAGACTACCCGTATTTGAGGACTCCAATAAGGACAAAGCTGACAAAGTATGGCCTCCTGGTGGTCCAAGTAGCAAAATAGTTGAACATGCTATATTATTTTGTTTAGCTTGACTATGAATTAGGCTTTCTTTTAATGGATTTAATTCTTAAGCAATCATTTCTGTTATTACAGGGAAGAAAAGGAGCACAGGGGCCAGGGGGTTTTCCTGGAGATCAAGGATTTAAGGGCCCACAGGTAAACTTTTGAAGTGCTTACTTTTTTACTTGTAAACAAAAATTCAAAGTGCAAAAGTCAAGTACAACTGTCTGAAAAAGGACTTGCTCTACCTCCATGACTTGTTACTTTTTCCAAAGTAAAGAAAGCTTGGGAAGATGCTGGATTTCTTCAAGATTTCTAACATCTACTCCTCTTTAAATGCACTGAACATGTCTTCTAAGGAAAAATACAACTTGTTGACTGACTAATGATTGATGTAGTTGAATTCAAGCTGAGGTTAAATTTTCTTGACTAAATCATGTAATTTTCATAGCAATTTGTCAACTGGTTCTTTGATTATTCTTTTTCATGTTCTCAGTTCAGCCTATAGCCCTGGGATTTTATGGTAGTCTTATATCCATTTATTAATTAGATCTAACTGCTTAGCTTTTCTGAGATAAGGCAGAGTTTTAAAATATTTTGTTTGAAAAGAGCAGTTGATAACACAGTCATAAGATGGAGTATGTTTCAGATAAAGAAATGTACACAGGAAGAAACAAAACATCCCCAATTAATTGAGTCAACATTTCTTGATAATGATTTCATTGACTTATTTCCAGTCATTGTTTTATCAATAATTGTCAAAATGATAACAGTAACGGAATTCCAAGAAACTCATGCTTAGTATCTGAATTGTTTAATGAATAAGTAGAAATAAGACTTATATCTGCATCCCTTGTGCGTACTGTTTGAACTTAATACTGTTTTTTTTAATGTTTCTAGGGTGAAAAAGGAATTCAGGGAGTGAAAGGAATGAAAGGAAATCCAGGAAGGGAAGGATTCCCAGTATGTCTCAGTACAATATATATATTTTTAGATTGTTTCACGGTGGAGTGGGTTGTCCCCTCACATGCTTTTTTGTTTTTATCTGCTTCAGGTAATGCTGTGCCAAAATCCACTGTATAATTTTTCAGAAGTTCTATCCCTGTAGAATTTTTTGGTCTTTTACTCTGTTTTTGGGAGCTTGTGAATCTTTTGAACTTATTTATGTGTTAGAAATAATAGTTATGGCATTATGTATTTCTCTTATGTGTCTCCCATAACTCTGAAGACTTGCTACCTGTCCATCCTTCACAATCTGAAAAAGCCTTCTGAAAGGAGTTTTCTGATGAGGTCTTCTCTTAGGACTGATGTAAAGTAAGGAAGGCTGCAGATCTCTGGAGAAGTTCTTGTACTATACACGATAGAACATTCTCTTCTCCCCATACATACAGTAGTTTTTGGCCATTCAGTAATCAGAGGACTGCAAGAGCACTTGTCTCAATCCAGAATAATTTCAATGAAATTATTATTCCCTTGGAAAGAATTTTTCAAAGCAAAACCTTTCTTAAAGTGGAATGGGAAGTGGAAGGAAAAAAAGGGAGACTTATTTTGCAGAACAGAATATCCCCCATTTGACATTTGGACCTTGCTCCAGCATGGAGGAATAGTTTCATTAAATTCCATTGAATGATTTTAAGCTTGTAATTCTTATAATAGCAGCAGATTTTGGAAGAATTTTATATGAAGCACTGTCTTATTTAATCAACTCCAGATGGATTTATTGCCTTGTTTCATTTTAGAGTATTCCAGGAAGAACAGGTCCAGTAGGCATTCTTGGGAAATTGGGACCCAGAGGGAATAAGGTATATAATCTTACTTGTCCTTAGAAACAATAGAGTATCTCTATATTCCTTCTCAGTATACTTTTTGACATGTTCATATTTACTTTGAAATTGTCCTCTGTCTGAAAAGCAGGCTATCAACAGAAGGTTGTTCCCAATTATAACATCATTGCCTTCCAATTGGTTGGAAACATGTAGAAATTGTTCTCAAACTGTGCAGTTTAATGTTACAGAAGGGAAATGTTATAATATATAGTACATGGAAAAATAATATTAAATACCGTTTTCTTGGCCAATAATATGGATTTTGTTTGCCATTGCCTTCTTCTAAGAATCAAGTTTTAGCTTCCCAGTTCTGGAATTCTTAGGTTGTCCTCCATCCAAGTACTGCTCATGGCTGACCTTGTTTAGCATCTAAGATTTGCCAAGGTTGGTTAGGTAGTAAGACTATTAAATTTCTTTGTATTAATCATAGTACCAACAGCAGAGACAGTAGAGATCTGGGTTTCTGGGTTCTATAATCTCCTAGGATTTGAAATGGAAACCTAACATTAGAACCATCATTAAAAAGGCGCAACAAAAATGTTGTTCTTGCATCAACTCAGAAAGCTTAGACTGCCCAAGGAGCAGCTGATACAGTTCTGCAGAGAGATTATTGAGTCTGTCATTTGTACTTCTATAACTGGTTTGACACAGCAAAAAAACAGGACAGGTACAGACTTTAACGGATAGTTAGGACTTCAGAAAAACAATTGCTACTAGCCTTCCTTCCATTGAGGACCTGTATACTACACGGGTCAGAAAGAGAGCTGAAAAAATATTTACAGACCCCTTACATCCTAGATATAAACTGTTTCATCTCCTCCCCTCAGGACGCTGCAATAGGGCATTGCATACCAAAACAACTAGACACAAAGACAGTTTTTTCCCTTGTGCCATCACTCTGCTGAACACCTCATTACCACAGTACTGTCTTATGTCTGAAGATATTTACCCATGTAATGTGGCTGTATTATTATTATCCTTCTCATCTTTTCTACTACCTTCTCCTATTGATATCTTATATATTACTTGGTTGCTTGTATGTACATTGAGAGCTTAAGCAATGGAGACAAATTCCTTGTGTGTCCAATAATGTATTCTATTCTGTTCTGTTCTATTTTGTTCCGTTCTGTCCCGTCCCATCCCATCCCATTCTTAATTGAAGTCTGCTTCTTGAATGTCATCCAAAAGCAAAAATTCTTCACCCAAAATATATGGATGATAGGAACCAGTGGAATATTGCCAAAACATACATATTTATTCTCTCCCTCCTCTATCATCATTCATCAATGTTAAAACAGTCCACCCAAAATTTAATTTAATCTTTATATAATATTCAATATGCTCGTAAGAAATCTGAATCCACAAAATAGAAAATTGAATTGCTATAAAGGGGGGGAGGGGGTTTGCCATTCTTGCATGGCATAAATAATTAAAAATCTACCACATCTGACTAAGTGCTCTCTTGCTTGACCAGTTGTGGAGGGGGCTCCCTCTGAGGAGCACCCGGAGACTTCAACTGGTCCAGAATGCGGCCGCGCGGGCGGTGTTGGGAGGGACTCGTCGCTCCCATGTAACACCGCTGCTGCGCGAGCTGCACTGGTTACCAGTGGTCTTCCGGGTGCGCTTTAAGGTGTTAGTTACCACCTTTAAAGCGATCCATGGCATCGGACCTGGCTACCTCNGAAACACAGCTTGTAATATTTGGTTTTAATTCGGCTTTTATCGGGGTTTATTTTCTGTATTTTTGTATTTTTGTATTTTGTAATTTTTTTGTATTTTGTGTATATTATTTGTTTTTAATATGCTGTGAACCGCCCTGAGTCCTATGGGAGAAGGGCGGTATACAAATTAAAATAATAAATAAATAAATAAATAAATAAAATCCCATCTTTTTACAAGCAGGAGGAAGGTTGTTTTACAGATCTTATTTCTTATGTTACTCATGTGATCTTCTGGGTATCTTTGGTGTTTAGTGTAAAGCTAAAATTGAATGTGCTGTTACAGTACTTCCATAATATAGTATGACATGAAATTAGATTCAACTTTACGCTGCACCAGTTTTATTTCCTTTTATAGGGAGAGTTTGGTGATTCTGGAATGAAGGGGGAGAGAGGATTATCTGGACTACGAGGACTAAGGGTTTGTATTACTCTACTTACATAATCCCTGCTACTGTTTTATACTCTTGCTGATTTGCTGTTTTCATAATTCTCAGTAAAAAGCAAGACTGGGTTGAACAAGCATTAGATCTGGACACAAAAGATCTTTTGAAAGTCTCCCATCAGATTCATGGACAGAGAAATTAAGTGGCTTCTTCAAACTTCTCCAGGGAAAGGAGAAATTCTTCAATAATTTCTCAGGGATGGAATTCCCCCTCTAATGGTGATAAAAACAATACTCATAAAAATGACCCATGCAGTACCATTAGTGTGTGTGTGTGTGTGTGTGTGAAAAGTCAAGATGGCATTTAGCAATAGATATTTATTTGTATATGCAATTGTGGGACACCTTATTCAATTTTTTTACTATTTCTCCAGGGATGACCCTGGTTCTATAGGGAGAATTTCTCTCATATTTTCTTTACATGCAATGTAAGACTCCCAGAGTTACTTTGCAGAGTGAGATGAATTACACATAAATTTAATAAGTAAATAAAAATAAATAAATGTAATTGAGGACTGGAAAGTTCAAGAATCTGCAGTTGTTGGATAATGACTATGAAAACTGTGATATTCGTACTACAGATTGCCTTTTGTTAACAAAATAAGTGCAATAATACCACTCATCATTCATCTAAATTTCAATGCTTTTCTTTAAAAGAAATTCAAAGATTAACCACTAGTAGGAAAAATATGCAGGAGAATTTCTTTTCTCATTCATGTTGGGGAACCTTTCCCAATCTTGTTACATCCAAATGCAATGGGAAAACTTGATAAAATAGTCAAATCCACCTTTTATTAATGTATTGTTATGGTGAGCACAAAAATCCTAAATAATACAAGTTATGCTTTTATTTTAGGGGGATAGTGGTGCAAGTGGATATGGTAAGCTGGGAAATAAAGGAATAAAGGTAAGTAAGTAAGGACTCTTAAATGAAAGCCAATTATAATTGGATTGAATAGAAATAAAACATGTTTTATTTTAGAGATAAGAACAAAATATAATATATTTTTATGGATCAATTGTGATACTTTATTATTTTTTCACTTTGGAAAACTGGGCAAGAAATTGTGTATCAGTTTTGGTATGTTTGCATAATTATCAAGCATTCCAATGTAGTGAAAAATGTTTGGATGACTACAAACCAAATTTAGGGTTTTGGGATATGTTGAGGGCCAAAGGAAATAATGCAATCTGGGCACAACTAGATTCATTTATACAGATACGATAAGATGTTTAGATTTGTTTTGAGTAGAGAAAATTTTGCAGTTTTCAAATAATGTTAAACTTATTTTGGGATTCAAAATCCATTTTGGGATGGTTTTTTGTCTCAGATTACTGAGACAGTAATTATATCAGGATTTGTGACAATTTTTAAACCAAGAAATGATGGGGCCACATATAGTTTCAATTGTTTAGGTTAAAAAATAACATAATGTTAAAATAAATTGAAAGATAATTAGAATTAGATTGTAGAAAACATTAAAAGAGGAGAAAGAAAGAATTTATTATTTATTTACTTATTTTAAGGAAAAATCCTACAACCAACTATAGAATGCAAGACCATAACATATTCCGCAGATCTGTCTCAGAATTAGCAGGAGTTTGTGAAAGGGAAAATTGACTCTTTGTCTTTTTTCTTTTCTTCTTACAATGCAATAAATCATGTTTCGTGTTGAATAAAACCTTGAATAGACAACAGGTTTGCTGGCACAATAGAGAAAAAGTATATACATTCAAGTGAAGGGACTGAGTTCGGAGAACAGAAATATCTGATAAGCGTTTTTCCATTGAGATGACTGGGTTTTGTTTTTTTTTATCTTTGTTGCATCCGTTATTCAACAATAAATTTTGTTCTCCCATTTGTGTGTTATAGGGGCAAAAAGGATTTCCTGGAGACGTAGGACAGGAGGTAATGGGCATTCCAAAAATGAAAATAAAAAAGACTGTTCTGAGTATATTGTGTAACTGCATAGAATACAGATAAAATTGGGTAACAATGAAGAGTCTATTTGTGGCGAAAAATAAGTTATTTAGCCCCGTAGACTAAACCTTTTTGGGAAGTATAGAGAGATCTTAACAAAGTAATTCAGTGATTCAGTGTGGGTATCATCTTATTCAGATCTATGACCAGTACTACCAGTTCATCAAGCACTGAATGTAGCTTCTCTTCCTGGTCCCACCTAGCCCCGATCTTCATTTTTAATGCACATTTATTTATTTACAGAGTTTATATAGCTACCTATCTTATACATTGATTCTACATGTTTCATAATAATCCATTAAAACACAACTAAAAAGAAAAGTATCTTTTACACCAGGCGCCACACCAAACAGCCCCCAGATGAACTGGTTGATGAATCTTCGCATTACAGGGGGCATTAAGGTTTGGAGGGGAAATCCTGGTAGTATAGTTGTAACATGACAGCAATTTGATTCTGGTAGTAGCATAGGTTTTGTGCTAGGTTTGGATTTAATGTTTCAATAAATATTTGGTACTTTAAAAATTCTTGCAACTTTTGTCTATTTAGAGATATATTTCACTCAGCTTGATATGTTTCCAGACAAATGAAAATATAAAGTTGCTTTGTTAAGGTATTTTTTACAAATCTGGTAATAATCAGAAGCGTCTAATAATAATTTCATTTCATTTTCAAATATATATATATAATTATTTAATTTAGGGTGTTGTTGGCAATGTTGGAATTCCAGGAGAAATTGGATTAAGAGGGATCCAAGGGCAAAAGGCAAGTAATTAATATTATTAATAACATTTTTCACAGTCTAAATTATTTAAGAGTGATTCACAGTCAAGAAGATATTATGACTAATAATAAATCCAACTATATCCATAAATGCTACTTTCAAAGGAAGATCTGTTGCAGTATGACATATAAAACTGTTAAACATGCTGACAAAAAAAATTAAAATATTTTAGGGCTTCCATGCACTTTATAGAACTTTTATAAAAACTACTTTTTAAGATTCACCTTGAGTGCAAAAATGGCTTACAGAATGGAGAAAATTCGGTAAATATTAAATCCAAATCCAAATTCCTTTGGATTCATTAAATGATAGTCATAAAGAATCAGAATTATTTGTCGGTGTTAGATGGTAACTTTAACGTATCACTTCAGATCAATTACTGGATTTCATTAGCATCACTCACTTGAAATTTCCAAAATGGATGGCTGAATTTTTTTTTTATGGTAGTTTCTCCAATGTCATTGTTTTCAGGGTCCTGCAGGTGCCATCGGCCAAAAAGGAGCTTTAGGAAAGCATGGTCCTCCAGGTCGGCGGGTATGCAAATTTATACCATTTTCTGTAATTAACTTTATTTGCAGGGCAATTTGTATTGCAGAAAGATGCAATAGTAGCTTGTAAAATAAGTTTTTTATGTCAGTGCGGCAAGTGCATATATTCTTTTCTGATTGGGCTCAAGTAGACGGACTATTTCTTAGGTGTAGGATGGATAATATCCTGGTGGTATGTATCACTGGAGTTATTTGGTTTGGGTCGCTGAGATCCTCAAGCCACGCTGTAATCTACAGTTTTCTGCTGAAACCAATGAAGCAATTACCCCAGTGAAGAATAGAGAAGAATAGTTCTTTACACCTTTGAACAGGTTTTTAAATTTTAATACATTAAAACAAATTCTAGCCTCCTGCAAAATAAAAAATGACACAAAATAAAATCTCCTAGGACAGCCCATAATTTCATATGATCATTGTTGTTGTTATTATTATTTCTATTAATCTGCACATTGAAAGATAACTTGCTGCTGTCTTTAAAATTAATTTTGCTTCTGTACGTCTTGGGTTGGTTTAAGTCACAAACATTTATTTGATGATTACCTTATATTGTAGTCCTATACAACATAATGGGAGAGTGGTGAACAATGGAAGATTTTTATCCTTGCATGTATGATTCTTTTTATTAGGCTTTGAATCTGTGAAGTGATATCTGTTATAAAAGAAAAGAAATGATTCAGCCGGTTGGCTTAAAGAGCTTGGGGTATATTAAAGAGATAGATATATTGATTTATTTAAAATTATTTAACGTTTAACAGAGCACTGACTATTGAATTCAATTGGCAATTCACCCTTCCCTCAAGATCAGAAAATTAAACTCATGAATATTAACCATGAGTTAAAAATCACATTAAAAGTATATCAAAGTTTCACTCACAAGAACTATTACAAATGGCTCTTACATTGATTGCAATTGTATATTCATGGTTGTTTTAGTTCCTACTAAGTACATTTGGCTGGTGCTTCTGAATGTATGCACTATGTTTTTGGATCTTGCTGTTATTAATCTCAGATGTTCATACAGTGAATGTGAATGTTAGAATAGCTGGGGGCATATTTGTTATGTCCTAGTTTATATAACAGCTTGGCTTTGAAGTATGTTGTGTTTATAGTTCCTAAATGGGTCATTTCATAATTCCAAGTTATAGAAAAAGTAACAAATAGCCAGGCTGAATGAGAACATTTTGCTACAGTTATCTCTGATTATTATACCCCTATCACCTTCGTTTTCTATGGTTCTTATGCATGAAAAGACAGTTCTTAATATTTTATTCAAATATATTATTTCTCCCTCTCTCCTTTCAGGGTAACAAAGGATTTAAAGGCATGGCTTCTTTTTCAGTAAGCATTTACTATATCAAAGTTATATATTAAAAAGTATTTATAGAAACATTTTATTCAGATCACTGATAGTCTTTAATTTCTCCTTTTTTTCATTTTACAGCCATGTGAGCTCATTGCTTATATTCGGAAACACAGTTGTAAGTATCAATTTGTAACATAATAATTGTCTTGTGCAGACATTCAAATAGCTGGAGTGCTTTCTATTCAGTTAGGTTTCATATGAGTGAGCAGCCTCAAATTGAAAGAAGCCAGAGTTTCTCAATGCGGCAGACATTCACACTCAAAGGGGATATTAAGATAGTGTAACTTCAGAAGTTTATGGTGCTGTGGATTATTCTATTATGATGCTAGAAGGAGCAAAGACAAAATCAAAACACACACACAAAACAACCCATCCATGCTTTTTTTCTGCTACTGTTGTTTCTACACAATTTCTTTTCTGTATGGTTAAATGTTCCCACACAAACAGACTACATCTGCCAATTTCTTGGAAAAGCTAAATCTTTGATAGTTTACTATGACAATTCTGCCAAATTTACAGATAAAACTGCTTCAATTTAGTCATATCAGATTTGTTTCAAAGTCAGTATCAGCGGTACTGACGCCTTTTTCTGGTTGAATTTTGCTGGATAACATGGATAATTTGGTACTCTTTGTCCTGTATTAGGAATGCACTAACTATGGCCTCAAAACCAAATTAGCATAAATAAAGCTTAAGTGAGAACTTCCTATCTGCTCTTAAAGTTGCTACCAAATTATAATTGGAAAAGAAGAAGAAAATTAATAAATGCATGTGAAATAATCCTGTTAAATTTATTTAATGTAAATAGATGTAAATATAATCAGATTTAAAATTAAATTAATCAGACTTAGATACTTGTCATCCATTTCTTTGTTCTGCCCATGTCTATTTTTGGGGAATTTGGCTTTTGGAATTCTACTCTGACCATGTTTGTCCTGGAGATGCCATTTTGCTTTCCTTTGTGACTTTTGTCATTGTTATTACAGGGACTCAGTTGGATACCAATCTGGCCCAGGCTACTTTGAAGGTTCTCATAACTGTAATATTATTTATGGCCTAGCTTATTCTTACAAAATTAATCCAGAGAAAGAGGGACTGGGTCCAATGTCACCCAGCTGGTTTTGTGCCTAAGGCAGAATTAGGACTCTTGGTCTCCCAGTTTCTAGCTTGGCACCTTAACCTCTACACCAAATTGGCTCTCTTGAAGTTTGTTCATTCTGAACCTCTATCAACTATATTGTTTTTTTTCTCTAGTGAATAATACTTGTTGGCACAACATTTCAGTAGATAAATATTATAGATATTTTAAAATATTCAGATTTTTCCTTAAAATCATATCATCTTTTTTATTCATCCATTTCCTTCCATTTTGGCTTATCTTTCATTCTATTTTTTTTTAAAAAAGTTGTCCTGTATTGTTTGTTTAGTAAATCTCAAAGCAATCCCCGCACCCATAATGGAAAAATTGTTGCACAACCTAAAAATAAGCACATTAGGAACAATAAAGGAAAAATAAAGCCAAATACATTGAATAACATAGAAATAACTTGAATAGTGCTCATGGCTAGCAACATGCATAATAAAACAAAAAACAAATAGAATAGAATCATTTTTTAATAAGACAGCATTAGGAAGGGGAAAACTACAGTCATTATCAGATTCATTCAAATCAAACAAATTTTTGCTTTATATGAATAAGCTGTGCATTTAAAAACAGTCCTCAGACCAGTGATATCCAAATGTAAAGTAAGAGAGAGAAAAATATATTTAATAACTTATGTAGTAGAAATAATATAAATAATATAAATTCAATAAAATAAATAAATAAATAAATAAATAAATATCTGTCTTCTTGCTAAACAATAATACCACATTATTTTCTCTCTTTTCTTTAGCTTGCTACCAAGGTAAGCTTCATTCTCCATTTAAATACATTCAAATATTGACTTATCATGTGGCATTGCATTGTGTGAATAGTTTGCAAGAGAAATACCATCTATTATTGCTTGTGATCACATAGGTGGCATGCTGCAAAGAAAATAGGATAGGGAGCTGAAAATAATTAGTTATCTTTTGAAATCCCCCCTCCTCTTTTAAATGTCTGGTTCAATGAACCATCTGTGCTATTGTTGTAGGAACTGCAGAATGTCCAGCATATGCTACGGAACTAGTATTTGCTTTGGATATATCCCAGGATACCACACTCCAGATGTTTGAACAGATGAAAAAGATTGTCACAGAAATTGTGAACCAAACGAACATCAGAGAGAGCAATTGTCCTGTGGGAGCCAGAGTGGCTGTTGTGTCCTACAGCTCCAAAACCAACTACCTGATCCGCTTTACAGATTTCCAGAGCAAGAACAAGTTGTTGCAGGAGATCAATAGACTTTCTTTCCAGAGAACAACCAACAGACGGGACATTGGTGGATCCATGAGGTTTGTTGCCAGGCATCTCTTCAAGCGAACTCTCCAAGGTGCTAATGTGAGGAAAATTGCTGTCTTCTTCAGCAATGGAGAGTCCGACCATCCAAGTTCTGTCAACACAGCACTCCTTGAATACAGTGCATTAGAGATTGTCCCAGTCATTCTAGCTTTTAATAACATACCTGAGACCAATCGTGCTTTTCTGGTGAGATTAAAATTATAATCTTTCACTTCTTTTACATCCAGTAATAAGTGTGTTTTGCCTAACTGACAGCTATAACGTTGTGCATGTGGATGTTTTCTAACATAAGTTAAATTAATAAGGAAATAAGGTATGAGAAGATAAAATTTCTTTGTTCTATTAATTTTAGTTTTGAATCATAAGGAGAGCACAGATTTTGCATGATCAAAAATGTGTGATGCATTATGTTTGTGGGCTAGCCTTAATATAACAAGTTACAAAATATATAATATTAAAATTAGAGCAATAATAATAGCATTAGACTTATATATACCGCTTCATAGTGCTTTACAGCTCTCTCTAAGTGTTTTACAAAGTCAGCAAATTGTCCCCAACAATCTAGGTTCTCATTTTACCGAGTCAACCTTGATTGTTATTGTTTCTTTATCTCATGTTACAGCTATCCAATAGCAGCTCTCCAATCACTACGAACACTCAGACCATTTCTAGCTTGCTAAACAATTTCTCTGTTCTCCAAATGATTAAAAATTTCTTGTCTATATTTTTTTTCTATGCTCATTATTCATTTTGATCCTTTCCAGTGCATAGCTTTCAAGCATTCTTCCAGGCTGTTTATCCTCTTGTTAAAAACAAAAAACAACATTACACCAATCTATTGGATATGTGTCTCTGGACTTTAATTGAGGCATAGGTATCCAGAAAGACTTCATACTATCTGAATGTGATTCTTCAGTTAGCACCATGTTAATGTTTTTGCCTATATGCCACTACAAAATCAACTTTATAACCAGCACACAGAGTGGTAGGAACAGAAATCAGTCTAATTTAGTACTAGTTAGTATAACACCAGAGAACCCGTTTGGTCTCTGGCACTGAGTTAAGGCACTAGGCTAGAAATCAGAACTAATCCTAGTTCTTCTTAGGCATGGAAAACAGATGGGTTTAGGTCAATATCACTCAGCCCAACCCATTTCACAGAGTTATATGTAAAATAGGAGGAGGAAGGTGTATTAGACATGTTTTCTGCCTTGAGTTATTAAAAATAATACAAGTGGGAAACAAACAAACAAACACCTGCAAACATAGATTAACATAGCAGTTTGTTTTGCTTGCATGACATCACTTGTAATGGGAGCAGGTCCACATTTCTCTGGTGGAATAAGGACAGCCCAATTCCACCCACAAAATAGCAAAAATTCAGTTTCTCTTTTTTAACCATGTGGTCCTCTGAAAGACTGCGGTATGCTTTTTTGGATGCAATTCTCATATCAAAACAACTTTCATACTGAAGTGTATATTTACCTAAACCTTTTTTGTAATTGCTGAAAATATATGCATGTATTCTCAGGTACACTGGTGGGGAATGGAAGTAAACCCTTTAAACCTTATGTTTTACTTTAAGAGGAGAAGAGAGTACCATGTAAATTATGTGGAACTCCTGATGCAAAATGATTTAATCTTAATAAATAAATAATGCATTATATAGCAAACTTAATTTTTTAAAATTTTTAGATGGATGATTCTGGACAATTTCAAGTCATCACCATTCCCACTGGGGGAGATTACTCACCATTTTTGAAAAGATTCCAACTGTGCACACTTTGCTATGGTATGAAGAATGATAATATTACACATATATTTGAAATAGATGGTGATAATTTTTGTATTGAAGCAGAAGCCTGAAAGAGTTTAGCATCTCTGGGTTTCTGATGAATTGTTACTTGAATATATGTCCAGATTGTTTTATTTTTTAATACTAATTAAATGCACTTAAATGAGGGGTAGTTTTTGTACCAAATTATATACAGTACTCTGTTTCTTTTCAGGACAGTATATATGGGAGACTCAACAACTGAGCTCCATAGGAGTGGTTCAGCCAGGTCTCCACAGTTCCAGTCCAATATCATAATAAGTAATCACATTGATTCTCCATGTAGTTCTTCTGCCAGGAGAACTGGAGAAAATTCCTTTTGTCAACTTTCATTTGAATAGAAAATAGAAAAAAAAGGCACACGTGAACTCTTCAATTAGTTTCTTTGTCAAAATACCATGGTATAAAAATGGAACAAGCACAATTCTGGAAATATGTGCAAATAATTTGGTCAAGAACAATTCTGTTGAAACTACTGTTCCTAAGTATGCAATAAAACTAGTCCCTGGAGCATTATCTTGTTCTTTGTAAAGAGAAATCTAACTTTCTGTCTTTTTCCAGATAAATGCAAACCAGATGCTGCCTGTGGACTTAACAGAAGAACCAGACCACCATGGGAATATGTGGATACTGCTTTCATTCTGGATAGCTCAAGCAAGTTAGGTCCTGATGAGTTCGAAAAACTGAAAGAATTTCTAAGCAGAGCTCTGAACCATTTTGATATTTCCTCTCAGCCTGCAACTTCTTCTGTTGGGGACAGAATAGCATTGGTGAGCCATGCTGTACCGGCATTCAGACCACAAACCCAGGTGATACCTGTAAAGAAAGAATTTGATTTAGTGACTTTCAATACAACACAACTCATGAAAAAATATATCCAGGAATACGTTCAACAAATGGATGGTCAAAGTGCTGTTGGCCATGCTATACAGTGGACAATTAACCACATTTTCTCACATACCCCGTACCCAAGGAAACACAAGGTTATCATTATTATATCTGTGGGTGGAACAAGTCAATGGGATAAAGCAGTGTTAAGGAAAGTGTCTCTGAGAGCCAAGTGTCAAGGCTACGCCTTGCTGGTAGTTTCTGTGGGACGGGTCTATGACAGCACAGAGCTTCAAGAGCTAGCAAGTTACCCCCTGGAGCAGCACCTAATTCAGCTTGGCAGAATTCACAAGCCTGAACTAAACTACGCCATTATGTTCCTGAAACCTTTTCTACATTTTCTTCAGAGTAAGTGTTTGTAATGTGTGTGTTTTTTGTTTTTAATCTGCGCAAGGCCTTCCTCATCACAAATGTTTTTCTTCTTCGTTATTGTTTTAATGTGCAATAGCACTCAAATTAATTGCATTAATCTTTTTTAAATCATCTTCTTTATGTCTTCATTCTACACAGAGAGTAATGTGGGTTTCTTTTTTCTTTTTTAAAAAGTATAAACTATACATTAAGCCAAACTTTCCAAAATTGGCATTTTGAAAATCATTACATACAGCAAAGACAATTTGGAGAGAGGCATAGGACCAACTGGTCATGGATTGTCCTCCCCTGGAATATAGAACGCTTCTGTTCATGAATAGTTGCTGTGTATAATTTTTAAAAAGTTGGAATGGGAATTCTGTCAAATTCTCCCACCTATGGGAGAAAAAGAGGAAAGATCATCTCAGGTTGATATTATTAATACCAAATATTATTTTTTTAGTATTAGAGGGAATTGATACATCATAATTAATAAATGGAGTTAACTTGTATCTTTCTACTTGCTCATTGGAATTTTAAACAATTATTGCACCTTAAGTATAAAAAAGCTGACCCAGTTCATGTATAAATGTTTTCTGTATTTGTAAATTTAATGCTGAAAAGAATATTGCAAAATATTCAGTATGAAAGCATTTTTATATTATTTATAATGTTCTAAATGTTTACATTTACTTATCTTTACTTATGTTGTTTGGGGGGGTCAAATAGATGGATTCAACAGCTGTCCATCATTTGAATGTGTAACAAAAAGTCACAAAGTCAGCACTAAAAAAATCAAGACATGCTTTTAAGTATCACAATAACAAGTATAATGTTCTAAATGTTTACTTTTGTGCTTTTGGGTGGGGGTCAAAATAGATGGATTCAACAGCTATCCACCATCTGAACTTAAAACAAAATGTCACAAGATCAGCACTAAAAAATCTAGACATGTTTTGAAGCGTCACAGTCACAAGTAAGTCAAGCTATTTATTCATTATTCATTATAAATTAATTGCCCTTATTGTTTATATGTTCAACTATTCATTTTAGATTTGAACTATTTTCTGCTCAATTCACCTACTTATATTCATAAAAATAATTTAATTGAAAACTTCTTAAAAGCATTCTGATTATCGCTTTGAAATCAAGGGAACAAAAGAGAAGATATAAGACATATACAAACACAGTGATTTGAAAATGAATAAAATGTACATTTATTTAAAAGAGCTAAGCATTATACAATTACGAACTCATATATTCTACTGAATCTGCTTTAAGTATGATTAAGGATACTTCAGTCATTAATTTATTATTGTCATGGCTAGTTTGGACTTTGTTCTTTAGTATGTGGAAGGATTTGTAGAATTATTTTTATTAGTCTTCTGAACACACTCAAAAGTGCTTTAATTTTTTTCAGATGATTGATAGAAGATGATATGAACCTGCACATCCGCAGATGCAATGAAACACAACTTTTTATTCTGTAAATTGGTAGAAGGAAAAATTAATGTTTATACTAGTGTCAACTTGTCTTTTTCAATGATGTATAGAATTTTAGGAACAGCAGAAAAAAACAAGATGTAATATATAAAATCTGTGGAATGATTGTGATTCTTGTTACTTTTGAAAGAAAATCTTTCTTTTTCAAGATTAATTAGCCATGTTTTCTGGATGTTGCTCTTACCTTCATTGTTCAGAGGTATAGTTGAATAGGTCAGTGTCGATTCATATGCTATTTTAGCCTTTCTTTTGAACATGTGGATGGAAAATGATTGAGGAATGTGTGCATTACAACTAGTATAATAATATTACATCTGACAAAATACTCATATTAAAATGGTTTACTGTAACAAGTAAACAAATGAATTTTTAGACCTTATTCAAAAATAGATTTGGGGATTCACTCACTAGAAGCCATGATCAAGCAATGATTGCCAGACTTTTCAGTCACACTTAATGTAGGACAAGTTAGTTACCACTTTTTGATTACAGTTGGAAGTAATTCTCATTAATGGGCTTCAAATCAGCATTGTTAATCCAGGAACATCTTGAAGAAATAGTCATTCTTTAAGAAAAAAATTGGATGCTCAATGACCTTTTTATTACAAGAAGATATTCAGTGGCTTTTCCGGTGTAATAGTAAATTTAGATAATATTTGCATTGTATACTTGAAATGTTATGCTGAGCAATACTCATACTAGTATATTAAATTTCCTAATACAATAATGATATGTTTGGCACTTTGAAAACCTCTGGACTTTACTATGCACTTTGAGTACATATTATACATTCTGGCAATGCACTCAAGAAAATGTTACATTTTTGTATTCTTTACTTCTTTTCCCTATTCAAATTTTGTCTATCTTTTTCAACCTGTTTTCAGCAACACAACTGACTTATTTTATTCGGTTTCCTCTGCTGTGTTTCTGAATGTCCAGTTTGGAGATAAATGTATTCTCCTTCTCTATTTTGATAATAAAGAGCTCTCAATTAGATATTAGTTTCTATATTAACTCTCTTTGTTATTCTTTAATTTCTTGTCCTGGTTCTTTAAAGAGTCATTAGTGTATGTTTTACCTGTTGAGGGGTTACTTTTAATTCCAGACTGGTGTCAAGTTGAAATGTAGCTACATGTCCTCACAAATATCAAGATATGCATATAGACAACCTTACACATGTTTATATAGCATGGTTAATACAATTAGATCAAAATTAAAATATGAGTCTAAAATTTAAAAATATAACAGAATGAGTTCAGGACCAAAGACATAATAAATAAATAAAAATTAACAAGCTGTTGACAAGCAAGACTGAGACAGGTGAGTCAATTCACCTGTTCACATTTAACATATTTATTGTGCAGACTGGTATGCAGGGTCTTTTACTTGCCAAAGAAGAAACATATAATAAATCCTAGTTAGGATACTACATAGGAGGGAAAATGACCATATCAGACTGCATAACCAACAAATTTTGAAAAGTGAGATTATAAAAGCCCAGTCTAGCACAATACCAACAAAGAAGAAAAATAACAGCTCTCAAAAGAAACCAACATGGCTGCATAAAGAACTCTCTGACAAATTGAAAGATAAAAAGGACAACTATAAAAAGTGGAAAGAGGGGCACATGACTAAGGCAGAATATCAGCAAATAGCCCAAGCCTGCAAAGATGAAGTGAGGAAAGCTAAGGCTCAAAATGAACTAAGGCTTGAGACAAAAGTCAAAAATAACAAAAAAAACTTCTTTCAAAATCTAAAAAACAAGAAAAAAGTTAAGGAAATGATTGGTCCACTAGGGGGAGAAAGTGGCAAGAAGGTGATAAGCAATTGGAAGAAAGCAGAACTACTCAACTCAGTTTTTGTATCTGTTTTTACACAAAGGGAAAAAACAATCCAACCTATCAAAAACAGTACCGTAAAAAACAGATTAGAAACACAAGATAGGCAAGAAAATGGTAAGTGAGCACCCGTCCACCCTAGATGAGTTCAAATCACCAGGACCACAAGGATCTGAAGGAACTGACAGATGTGATCTCAGAACCACTTAACTATATCTTTCAAAGATCCTGGAACACTGGGCAACTACCAGAGGACTGGAAAAGAGCTGATGTAGTTACCATCTTCAAAAAAGGGAAAAAAAATGGATCCAGGAAACTACAGGCCTATCAGCCGGACCTTAATACCTGGGAAGATCTTGGAAAAGATAATCAAGCAACGAATCAGCGAACACCTAGAAGCAAACAAAGTCATTACCAAAAGCCAATATGGGTTTGTCAAAAGCAGATCATGCCAGACAAATTTTATTGCATTCTTTGACCAGGTGACAAAATTAGTGGACCAGAGGAATGCTGTGGATATAATTTGCTTGGACTTCAGTAAGGCATTTGATAGAGTAGATCACAACCTACTACTTGATAAGATAGAAAAATGTGGATTAGACAGCATCACCACCAGATGGATTTGTACCTAGCTGATGGGCCGTACTCAGCATGTGGTCCTCAATGGAATTGCATCTACATGGAAGGAAGTGTGTAGTGAGGTGCCCCAGGGCTCGGTTCTGGGCCTAGTGCTCTTCACAATCTTAATCAATGATTTGAATGAGGGGATAGATGGGGAACTCATCAAATTTGCAGATGACACCAAGCTGGCAGGAATAGTCAACACTCCAGAAGACAGGCTTAAGATACAGAAGAATCTTGACAGACTTGAACATTGGGCGCTATCTAACAAAATGAAATTCAATGGTGAAAAAAAGTAAGGTTCTACATTTAGGTAAGAAAAACCAAATGCACAGGTATAGTATAGGTGATACCTTGCTCAATAATAGCAACTGTGAGAGGGATCTCGGAGTCCTAGTGGACAATCACTTAAATATGAGCCAGCAGTGTGCTGCAGCTGCCAAAAAAGCCAACACAGTGCTAGGCTGCATTAACAGGGATAGATTCAAGATCACGTGAAGTGTTAATACCACTTTAGAATGCCTTGGTAAGGCCACACTTGGAATACTGCATCCAGTTTTGGTCACCACAATGTAAAAAAGATGTTGGGACTCTAGAAAGAGTACAGAGAAGAGCAACAAAGATGATTAGGGGACTGGAGGCTAAAACATATAAAGAACGGTTGCTGGAATTGGGTATGTCTAGTTTAATGAAGAGAAGGATGAGAGGTGACATGATAGCTGTGTTCTAATATCTCAGGGGTTGCCACAACAAAAAGGGAGTCAAGCTATTCTCTGAAGAACCTGAAGGCAGGACAAGAAGCAAAGGATGGAAATTAATGAAAGAGAGAAGCAACCTAGAACTAAGGAAAAATTTCCTGACAAAACAATTAATCCATGGAACGACTTGCCTCCAAAAGCTCTGAATGCTCCAACACTGGAAGTTTTTAAGAAGAGACTGGACAGTCATTTGTCTGAAATGGTATAAGGTTTCCTGCCTGAGCAAGGGGTTGGACTGGAAAAACTTTATTATTATTATTATTATTATTATTATTATTATTATTATTATTATTGTTATTGTTATTGTTATTGTTGTTGTTGTTGTTGTTGTTGTTGTTGTTAATCCTGCTCACAACTTGGATTGTTAGGTATATTCTTCAACGGTTGTTGACAATGGGGGATCTTTGGTGCTCTCTGAGTACCAATGATGTTTGGGTAATGAAACATCTGAAAGAAAATCTCAGAGAGCACCAAAGACCCCTCATTTCATCCCTGAGCTACAAATATTCTCCTTTATTGGTTGTTGACAATCAATAACAAAGCAGATGTACTTCATAAATCTTTTAATTTTTCTTTATATTCAAGATCATTGGAAAAGTTGGACATGAGATATAAGCTGATAACACTGATGAAAAAAGAAGGAAAGAAGAAAAAAAAGGAAAAACTTTTTCTAATAAGGAAAAAGTAGAGGAAATTAATATGTCACATGCTCCTTTACATCTTTTCAGCTTAAATAGGGAGCCCATTTTGTTATGCTACAAGTGTTCCCAAATCAATAGAGTGGTTCTACAAATAAATCTTGATGTAATTAACTGTGGTGGGTAGAATTAGAAACAGTCTATAATTTTTTTCCATTAATTCTGCTGCCAAATTTGTCATATCAACCTTGAAATAGTAATTTGGATACCAAGCCAATATAAGCATGGGATAATTGGTTAAATACTGCACATAATATTATATTGTTGCTAATTAATGGCTAATTAGTATTATTATTTACTTTTCATATATCTGCATTAAGGATCCTCAGAATTCCTCATACTTATTCTCTGCCACTACAAAAATCATCATATAAGTGTACTGGGCTGACCAAAAGGCTTTGTGGGACCCTGGCCGGCGAGAGGGGAGTGAAAAGCTCAGATGGCTGCTGCCAGTTTGGGCACGGCAGGTGTAGACTGGGGGAAGGAAAGAAAAGGAGAAGGAGAAAGGGGGTGGTTGTTGTTGCTGTTGGGGAGAGACCAGATGAAGCCGAAGAGAATTGGAGTTTTAGGTGATTCCTCTCCTTTGGAGTAGTGGGAAGGAGAGGAAGAAAGAAAGAGAGAGAGTGGGGTTTTATTGCTTTCTTTACAAGGGGATGCCCCAAGCAAGGGGAAGAGAGAGAGTGAGAGTGAGGAAGTTGCCTGGAGTGCTGAACCAGGTTTTAACTAGAAAGGAAAGGGGGAGGATTTGGCATAGAGAGAGACCTGGGACGACGGGTCCCGACAGAAGAGAAGAAGATGTGAGCCGCTACCACTTTGGAGACCAGTGGCCATCCAAACGTTGATCACTACCACCTGTGCGTGCGGTAAACATTGTGGGGAGTTGCCCTGGCAGAGCAAGCTGTGACTGCGGGGTGTTGATTATCTCCGCTTGTGGTTTCTGCTGCTGCTTGGAGCCGGGGAGTTCTTTCCACACACCCCTCTTGTTTCTCAAATGCTACGGACTATTGACTATTATTGCTATGACTGCCTGAGGCTGTTAAATACTGTTACGCACTGACTGCTGTGGTTAGGGGTCGGTCACCTTTGTTCCTGCAACCCCCCCCCCCCCCGATGATGAGAACTTGCCATCTCTTCATTCCACGTAACCTCCCGCTGAAACTGGACATTCTGTCAACGCCTTGAGAGCGCAGTTGTTGAGCGGGACTAAAGGGGGAGGGTTAGGAGGCCCTGTGTTTTGGCGGCCTCTGAGGGGGTAACACTACATACGAATAACAGATAATTAGACCATATGGTTCTTCCCACGGTATATTCAAAAACAGACTCTGGAAAGCAAAGTTTAGGTAAAGAAAAAGTGAGGAATAGGAAATCTGATCTCACTTTGTGGAATATTCCTATTAAAGAGCAAAGATAAACCTTAACAGTTTTCATAAAAACTCAAACACTGAGAAAACAATAGTCTTCTCAGCTACAGAGAGCCAATATATATTGAGGTATATATATGTACATTGATGGTGTATATTGTATATTGATTATGTTATAAATGGAGAGAATAAAAATAGAAAGGTGATTTGGGTAAAAGTAGAACTGGAGCTGTGAGTGTTTTTAAACATGGAATTTTAAAATAATCCCTAGTAAGCAATTCAGTAAATTGAATTTCTTTTTGCATGTAATAAGTCTCATGCCTGGACCATACAGGAAGTATATTATGAATTGTTATGAAATGATAGCCTCTCATTTCAATAAAAGCAAATGGTAGTTCAGTGTCATGATACCACATGAAAAGTAGTATTGAATTGGACCAAAAATCTATCTGATATACAGGTTTGTATTCCTCTTTTTTTTCTTTTTTGAGAAACTGCCTGAATATTGTACTTCTAGTATTTGTTTATTTAAAATTATGAAAAGTAATCATAAGGAAGGTTGACTGTTCCAAGTAGTACAGGAAGATAAAAATATTCAATTTCTTCTCCTGAGAATAATTCAGTCTTAAAATTAGACAAGGTCCAGTGATATTTCTATAAGATTAAAAATTGGTGCCTGAGTAGGTTTTTCATTTTTTACTTCCCATCTCTTTGTTATGTGCTGTAGATTGAATGTCAGGAAATGTCTTACTATTACTACTACTAAACTAGCTACTTTTAAAACATGGGAATAATTAATTAAATAATCACAAAAATGGAGATTGGTTAGCATATGTTATTTTAAAATTACTCTTTTTTAGATGGTTAATTTTTATGTCCATCTTTTTCTAACAGAAACAAATGAATCTTTATATAAAACATTTAGCTGGCACATTTAATGGCAATTGCTTGGAGCCATTGGAAAACACACAAGAAGCTAAACCCCACAGAAAGAGATTCCTTTTTTTTAGCACATTGGCAATATCACAGAATCTGTGGTATGTGGGCTAATTTCCAATTTTAGTTGTACTTTTATTATAAAACTATAGGGTTAGAGCAAAGCGCATATTTGCAGTTACAAAGAAAAGTCCTATATTAGCTAATTCTCAAAGATTTTTTATGATTCCCAGATTTTCTCTCTTTGTCCTGGCATGTTTAAATACTTCTGTTATAGAGATCCAAGAAAAAGCTGTTGGGAATCAACTGTGTTTTTTATAGCTGCAAAGAGAAACATATTAAAGGATTTATACCATTTATATGGAAATAATGGAAAACACACTATTTTGTTTTAGTAAAAATGATTAAAAGTTCATGTTTATTAATGTAGTTAATTCTATTTGAAAGGAGTTTTTTCCCCAGAAACATGTCTTTTTTGATTGAAGGCTAAAACTTAAATAAATGAGCTATGCTTATCTTGCAGTCCAGAAAAGTTATTTGCAAAATTCCTCAGAACAAATGGTCAAATTAAATGGCTCCTTCAAAATTAGCAATATGATTGACCAGCATTCTCATATTCCCTTTGTTTGCATGATTAATAACCTAAAATTTTCCCTTGTAAATCAGTATTCTTTGGGGGGGAAACGGGGGGGATACAGGACTGAATGCTTATTTTTCATGCATGTTCAGTCTGATTGTATGATGGAATTATCTGGTTATTTTCTATTCTATCTGTATAGAATAACCTTATCAAAATGCATTGAAGAAAATATATTAAAAGAAGGGTGTTTTTTTTTATAAAAACTGAAATTTCGTAAATCCCACTCTGCCTAATTCTCCCTGGGGTGGATTAAATTAAAAAAATTTTTAAAATGGGACGGTGAATATATAACTATTAAGATATTGCTGAATTACCTTTTAATTCTTAAGACCAGTATTTTTCATGCTAGTTGGAATTATGGAAATTGAAGTCCACATATCTTAACATTGCTAAGATTAAGAAAGACTAAAGCTGCTGGAAAGTCATAGTTTCTACAGTATGTTACTAGTATAAAGTGATTATAAATAATATAGATCTTGGCACAACATCTTTCTTGAATGAATTAATTGGATATCTTTTTCTGTCATTTTAAGGATTTAGCTTAAGATCTTCAACTGCATTAGACCTGACAAAATAATTGAAAATACAGTGAATTGTTTAAAAAATGGATGAGCACCAAAACATATCTTATTTAGGTCTGCACAAAATCCACTTTTTACCATCCTCACAATGGTTCTCTCCTTTGAATACCACTTTGCTCAAGAACACCAAAAGTTCTTAACATTAGAGAGTATAACTTTTCCAGGATCTTTTGTATGGGAACATAGGCTGCAGGGCAGCTAAGCACAACTGGAATTGTCATTCTACTTGTCTTTGGAGATTCTGTTGATTTGCTTTCTGTGATCCTGTCCATGAGCTGGAAGGGGCTGATTATTTTTAATTAGCCCTGGTTTTATGACAACACAGAGCAATATATATAGTTCTGTCTCTGTCTCCCTCTTTCTTCCTCTCTCTCTCTCTCTCTCTCTCTCTCTAACTCTGTGTGTGTGTGTGTCTGTGTGTGTCTGTGTGTGTGTGTAATCATCTCAGGGATTTTATTTTATTTTATTATTTTATTTATTTTATTTTATTTTATTTATAAAATCCCTGAGATGATTTATTTTCCTGTTCAGTGATTTTCCTCAATAATGGGCATGAGATATTACATGAGATATTACAAAAACAGCAGATATACCACATAAATATTTAAAAAAGGTTTGTGCAAGAATGTAAACAGAAAGTAATACTTCTTAATCTTCAGTGGGCATATGTAAAGCTTTTTAATATGTATATATATATAAATAGCCTTATGGTTAAACAAAAGTTTATTTTTATTATAAATTTGATGGTCAACATCTAAACTGCAGAGCAAGAAAATGATTTTATGCTTATTATTGAAAGCTAAAAAGTAATTGTTCAAAGTTGAAAATATTCTTTCTATTCAATTGAGAAGATTTGATTTCTTTTATGCTTTTTTGAAAATGTCTACAAATTAAAAAATAAACTTTTTTGTACAGGTAATGTATGACTTTATTCGTTATGCAAGTGATAAGCATATCTCTGTAAAAAAATTATCAGGATTTATGGTAAATAGGATCAGTTTGTAATGGAATGGGAAAATATATAAACAATGTGTCATATGTATAAAAAAAAAAATCCTAATCCTAACCCTTACATCCATGAGTAACAGGATTAACCTTTTTAAAAAAATATATAAAAAGGACACAGTTTCTTCAAAATTCTTTATTAGCCAAACTGAAAATAGAGAATCCTGGTCATATCAACACACATCACAAAGTTATGACAATTCTGTGACATTTTCTTACTTCACTACAACTTTATGTGAGCAGGAAATGGTACATGTATGCTCTTAGCCACTGAAATGTTGTTTGCCTCTGCTATATAGTGATATCAAATGCCTAGAAGCCTTCTGTAATATTATGATCATTTGAAAAGCCTTGAATTTTGAAAGATAGAGTTCACATTTTCTAGATCCAAAGACATTCTTCTTCATGCAGAAACCATTTGCCACTGAGAGAAATGCTGTTTAATACATGATGTTCCAAATGAACTCCTGGGTGAAAAAAAAAACCTACCAAGAGTTCTATAAGAGCCTCCTCATGGCATGAGTTTTCTCAGCATTTTATACAGTTGGAAGATTTAAATTGCAAGAGAACTTCCTTATTGCTAAAGACCTTGTGTAAAAGTCAGAAGTACATTGGGGATAATTCTGAATTCTGAATCCAATTCCTTGCCTTTGCTGATGAGTTTGCTTTATTACAGCTGTGTCTTCTGTCAGGGTTGACAGTAAAACTATAAGAGACAAATAAAAAACAGCTGCCTATAAACTAAAACAAACAAAACCGAGAACTTAGAGTCAGATTGATATTGGCCAGCTGTTCAATTTCAACACAAAACATTAAATGTGGATCTTGTTCTTACACTGAGAAACATTTCAACACAGAAGCAGCTTACATTTGCACAAAAAGGTTTACATAATGTTTAAACATTGGCAATAACATTTTTATGAGCTAAAGATCATCATACAGAAGAGACATACATCAAAATTAGATAATTTTCGGATTTTGGCTGAACAGTATATAATTCCTACCCCACCCACACCCCTATTGTAATAGGAGTGTAATTGACTTAGCATAGGATCATTCTGATACACTTGAAAGGAGACCAGGAAGTCTGCAACCGGGGAGTTTGTCTGGCAAGGACAAAGAATGCTTATTCACTGGGAATATACACGTGTAAAGCTTGTAACATTTCTGGGTGGTTAGATAAAAGTAATGAAGAGGTAGGCATTTTGCAGACTCAGCTAAAAGTTAGGAATAGAGATGGCCTGGAGCAAATAGGACAGTGATGGTGAACCTTTTAGAGACTGAGTACCCAAACTGCAACCCAAAACCCACTTATGCATTGCCGGGTGCCGGGTGGGCATGGCCCACTGAGTGGGTATGGCCATTGAGTGGGCGTGGCTATGGTAGTCATGGCAGTGTGGGCGGGCATAGGTGGGGTGGGCATGGCTACTTCGATACTGCTCCTGGGGAGGGATGCCTGTGGGGGCCGGGCAGGGTTGGGGGAGATCCAAGGTTTCTCTGGCGGGTGGGGCAGTGGGCAGGAGGCTCGTCCTGCAGAGTGAGGAGAGGTGAGGGAGGGGGGAGGGCAGGGGTGCCTTGCCCCATGGCAATGGCAAGGCAAGGCAGGGGCTGGGGCTGGTTGCAGACAAAGGGGGGTTCCAGTGAGGATGAGGTGGAAGAGGGTTTAAACAAGCTTAGCAACTGGAGTGGGGATCCCCCCCAAAACAAACATGCTGCAGAGACCGAAACCTGCTGCAACCACTCAGCAGATGGGAGGGGAATAAAAACTAAACAGCCCCCCTCAGCCAATCCTCAACAGAAATGCTCTCAACAACAAAAGCCTCGGACAGGGGGAAGAGCGCGGGCAGGCGGGCATCTTGCTCAGCTGATGGCTTGGGGGGAAGGGGGCAGCTACACACCCTCCCAAACGCTGCCCTCTCATGAAAGCAGGTTGAAAACTGCAAAAAGTGACAAGGGAAAAAAGTTAAAACAGAAGAGTGTCTTGCGATGGTTTTCTTCCCCATTTCCTTCTAGCTGAAGTTTAAATATGTAAAGACCACAAAAGAAAAAAACTTGGCTTTCTCTCGTTTTAATTCAGAAGGCAGGAACAGGAGGATTGGGAGGGTTGTTTGTTTCAAAGGAAGAGAGGAATGCTGGCTGAGGAATTCTGGGAGTTGAAGTCCACAAATCATAAAAGGACCAAGTTTGAAGATCTCTGTTGTAAGCCAATGTTTGGAAATACCTCCATAAGAGCCAGGCTTTGCATACACATGTATGTTTGGGACTACATCACCCCATTCCAGTCTGATCTCTCCTGAACATGGGTGTCCACTTAAAATTAGGGAGCTCCTAATTTTTCAGCCCTTCCAATGTGCAGCTCCTCTCCTTCATCAAACTGACACCCAACAGGACAGGAATTGCTTGGAGACAGAAACCGATGAAAGTCGAATCGATTTTCAAGGTGGCTTAGTCAGGAAAAAGGTCCGAACATGCTCAAGTCGGTTGATCGTCTCAACACATGCAGCATTAAACCAAATGCCGCATCTGAGCGGCCGCTCTGCCACTTCTTCCATTTACTGAATCCGGGAGCCCCCCAGACTTAAAAATCTCCCAGGGCAGCCCAACCAATGGCTTTCCCAACAAATGGCGGATGCAGCTCCCATCATCCACAGCTGGCCATACCCCTGGCCACTCGCTGGCAATGACATTGGAAAATCGGTCCAAAGGGAGCCGGTTCGTTAGCTCCAATTCTCAAATCTCGCAGCTTTGGACGGAGAAAGTACCTGCACAGCGGCGGAAGAACCAGCATCCACCCGGGCCAACCGCAAGCCCTCGGGGGCTCCAGCGCCCAAACGCAACCAGCCAGTCAATCCCCCAAGTTGAAGAAGACGTCATCTGCATCACACTGAATCATAAGCCTGGGAAGAGGGTCAGAGACAGACCGACCAACCGAGATGAGCTGCTGCCCCCCTCCCATGGCTGCCACCACCCCTTCCTGCCCAGGCTCCACGCTGGCCCACTCACCACCAGAGCTTGCCCAGTGTCTTGCTGAGTTCGGCGTTGTGCAGGTGTGGGTACTCATCGGCCAGTTTCCTGCATGCCGCCTGCACCCACACCTTGAAGGCATTCATGGACCATTTTACATGCAGCTTGGCCTTCAGCACCCCATGGCCCCGCACCAGCATGGGCACCAGACTCCAGTCATAGCACTTCAGCACTTGCGAAATTGCGACCCAGATGCAGACAGGGTAGCGCTCTTCCCTGCTTGGCCCTGCCTGGCTTAATCAGAACCTGCCTGGGCCTCCACCACCTCTGCCGCTGCTATTGCCACGCACGAGGCTGGGCAGCTAACTTCTCCCCGGCTCCTGGATGAGGTAAAAGGGGCCAGATCCCAATCCCCCCCCCATCCAATCCTGCTGTTGCTCACTGGCTGGCTGGCTCCTCGGCCCTGCCCGGCTTACCAGAGCCTGCCCGGGCCACCGCTGCCTCTGCTGCCATTGCTGCCACCATCACCCCACAAGGCTGAGGCAAGGCAGCTTAAGCAGGTAGGCTGCCCCCCTTCCACACCTTTCACCGCCGCTGCTGCCACCACCATCACCACTGCCCTACAAGGCTGGGCAGTCGGTGAGTGAATGTTGCCTCATTGGGGCCTGCTGAGGTCAGCAGCCAGCCGAGGCAGCTTCAGATACCAGGCCACCCCTCATCCTCCTCCTCCCTTGCGTGACCACCTGATGAAACCTATCCCTGTCAGGTCATGCTCGCTCGCTCACTGTCTCCACCAAATGCTGCTCCGGCTTGTGCTCGCTCGCTTGCTATCTGCAGCAAATGCTGCTCCCAGCCAAAGTTGCTCCTTTTATAGCCCTGCCTATTCCCAGACTGTGCATGCATGGAGAGGAGGAAGGAAACAGCTCGGCCCAGCACTGGCGCACGTACCAACAGAGACGACTCTGCGTGCCGCTTGTGGCATGCGTGCCATAGGTTCACCATCATGGAAATAGGATGTGTATTAGATAACTCTTAATCATTCATTAGCCAAGGCTTAGGAATAGGGACAGCTAGAGACCAATAGAATAATTGTTAGATTATTATTGAAATGTTTATTAGATGATATTTCTTATATATCCCACCTTATCCCAACTTCTGCTTTAGTGAAAATGCATAAAGTTTTCTTAATGCTGTGTATTGAGGCTCCTTGGCATTTTGGCCAGGATCTCTTTTCTTGGAGCGCTTCAATAAAAGAAAAGAAAACCTGCCCCTCGTGTCTTGTGTTCTTGTGTTCTTCATCAGGCTCAGACCCAAATTGGGGACAACAATCTGGGTGCTTGTTCTGGGATTCCACACCTGGATTCAATTGGAAGACACCAACTATCACTGGAGGAGGGAGCCCAGATGGGTAAGATTAGTGGCTGAAAGGTGTGTAATTGCTCTGAAATAAACTTTCCCACTGGGTGACTAAGACGGTGTGTTTCTGTATTACGTGCAGAAATCTGCATGTCTCAATGATGCATAGAGTGGATTGAGTTAATGCAATGAGCCACTGTTTAAATGAACATCTGGCCCCAGTGAAATCCTTGGTGACTTCTTAATTGTACTCAAAGGTTGAAGCCCCGAAGAAACTGAGGAGCAGGAACAACCAGCAGTGTAGGAAAAATAAAAGGCAAACAAAGGCAAAGACTGGACAGGAGACATCTCAGGGGATAAGGGAGTATCTGCCTGAGATCCAGCTTTGAAATGGGAAACTGGCAGCAAAAAGGCATCCAGTCGGGGAGGGGGGAATGACTTGCCAAAAGGAAAGCTACCCAAAGCATACCAGTGGGTTGTATTTTGGCTAATTTTGATATATTAAGGGGATTAGATATAGGGATCAAAGACAGCCTTTTCTCATTATTATATGTCTGTCTCACCTCAAATTCCCTTGGGCAATCCAGGTGACTTTTGGCCACGTCAGGGACTTCATAATATGGGACCTAAAGGAAACTTTGGAGAAACAAAAGAGACAGAAATAAAATATTTGAGGTTATTTGTGAAACTCATTAACAATCCATTTTTGTTAAAGGAATGTAGGGGTAGTGTATATGTGTGTCTATGTTGTGTCATTTCCAAGACTTGGGAGAGGGGCAAGACCCTCTAATAACAATAAACAAAAAGGCCTTATTTAAAAACAAACAAAAAAAGAGATTTGTAAAAATGGAGTTCATGGGCTAGTGAAAAGCTCCCTGAAATAATAATAATAATAATAATAATAATAATAATAATAATAATAATAATAATAATAATAATAATAATAATAATAATAATAATAATAATGATGATGATGATGATGATGTTGGAAGGGATCTTGGAGGTCATCTAGTCCAATCCTCTGCTCAAGCAGGAAACCCTATACCATTTTAGATAAATGGCTGCCCAGTCTCTTCTTAAAAATGTCCAGTGTTGGAGCATTCACAGCTTCTGGAGGCAGCTTGTTCCACTGGTTAATTGTTCTAACTGTCAGGAAGTTTCTCCTTAGTTCTAGGTTGCTTCTCTCTTTGGTTAGTTTCCACCCGTTGCTTCTTGTCCTGCCTTCAGGCGCTTTGGAAAATAGCTTGACTCCCTCTTCTTTGTGGCAGCCGCTGAGATATTGGAATACTGTTCCCCCTCGTCCTTCTCTTCATTAAACTAGACATACCCAATTCCAGCAACCGTTCCTTATATGTTTTAGCCTCCAGTCCCCTAATCATCTTTGTTGCTTTTCTCTGTACTCTTTCTAGAGTCCCAACATCTTTTTTACATTATGGTGACCAAAACTGGATGCAGTATTCCAAGTGTGGCCTTACCAAGGCATTGCAAAGTGGTATTAATACTTCACATGATCTTGATTCTATCCCTCTGTTAATGCAACCTAGCACTGTGTTGGCTTTTTTGGCAGCTGCAGCACACTGCTGGCTCATATTTAAGTGATTGTCCACTAGGACTCCAAGATCCCACTCACAGTTACTACTATTGAGCAAGGTATCACCTATACTATACCTGTACATTTGGTTTTTCTTGCCTAAATGTAGAACCTTACTTTTTTCACCATTGAATTTTATTTTGTTAGATAGTGCCCAGTGTTCAAGTCTCTCCAGATCCTCCTGTATCTTAAGCCTGTCTTCTGGAGTGTTGGCTATTCCTGCCAGCTTGGTGTCATCTGCAAATTTGATGAGTTCCCCATCTATCCCCTCGTCCAAATCGTTGATGAAGATGTTGAAGAGCACTGGGCCCAGAACAGAGCACTGGGACACCCCACTACACACGTCCCTCCATGTAGATGCAGTTCCATTGAGGACCACACGCTGAGTACGGCCAGTCAACCAGTTACGAATCCATCTGGTGGTGATGCTGTCTAACCTAATCTGCAGACAATCCTAATCAGCTGCTATTTGGGCTGACTGAGGTCTCTGAGCTGAGCCTTAATCCTGATGAATATAAAGGAGTGCCTGGTTTGAGAAATCCAAATTCTACCACTCTCTGAAGAATGGCCCTCAAAAATCAATGCCAGGGACAGATGGGAAATTGTACTAGTCTAAGGCTAGTCCTATCACCATAGATCACCAGAACATAGCATCAACAGAGTGGGATTCCATTTGACTTGCCATTTCACTTTAGTAAGAAGGACATCTGTGCATTTTCTCTATTATGAATCAGACCAAAACAACAAAATTGCTCCACTTATGCAAGAAAAATCAAATATACAGTACAGATTAAATGAGATCTGGCTCAATAGCAGTAACTATGAGAAGGATCTTAGAGTCATTTTGGACAATCATTTAAACGTGAGCCAGCAGTGTGTGGCAACAGCCAAAAAAGCCAGTGCAATCCTAGGTTGCATTAACAGAGGGGTAGAATCAATATCATGTGAAGTCATACTTTATAAAGCTTAAGACCATACTTGGAATACTGCATCCAGTTTTGGTCACATATTATAATAAAGATGTAGAGACTCTGGAAAGAGTGCAGAAAAGAGCAAGATGATTGGAAGACCTGGAAGCTAAAAAAAAGAAGAATGATTGCAGGAATTGGATTTGTCTAGTCTAGTGAAAACTAGGACTAGGGTGACATGATAGCAGTGTTCTAATTTTTGAGGGCTGCCACAAAAAAGAGGGGGTCAACCTATTTTCCAAAGCATTAGAAGACAAGACAAGAAACAATAGATTGAAACTAATCAAGGAGAGAAGCAACTTAGAACTAAAGAGAAATTTCCTAACAGTGAGAACAGTTAATAGTTCTGAAGCTTGCCTTCAGAAATTATAGGTGTTCCATCACTGGAAGATTTTAAGAAGAGACTGGACAGCCACTGGTGAGGAATAATAATAGGATCTCCTGATCGTGCAGGGAATTGGACTAGAAGATCTCCAAGGTCCCTTCCAATTTTGTTATTCTGTTAATATTTAGGAGCATAGCACAATTGTGCTGGTTTGAAGAAGTATTTCTATTAATGAGCCAATAAATTTAGACTTTTCTTCAGAGTCTACCCAGCTTGAGAGTTCACAAAGTTAATGCTGTATGGAATGAAACTATGGCTGAATCTGGATGTTCTGCTTCGGATACCACGAAGCCTCCTCCCTGAAAGTAACAATCAGGTCGTGAAGAGGATGTGTAGTGTCCCAGATTATCTTACGGACCATGCTCAAGCAATGCTTCTGTGCTATGTCCTGGATGGGAGGGAGGGAACTGCCTTTTTCGGCCATCCTCACCACTCCCTGCACCATCTTCCGTGTCTGAAGCAATGATGCTTCCAAACCAGACTGTGATGCTGTATGACAGGATGCTCTCGATTGTCCCCCTGTAGAAAGTGGTAAGGATAGGAGAAGGAAGATGTGCTTTTCTCATGCGACACAGAAAATGCAGGATGTTCTTCCACTGGTACATCAGCCCATGATGATTGTTAATATGAACAATACATGTTCAGAACATTGTTAGAAATATAAAAATTAAATTTGAATATTTTACCATATATGGTGGCAACTATTCTGGAAGATGATTTAATATAGCACAAAACAAGTCCTAAATGATAACATTCCTTTCCTACCAGTTATTTTTTTGATATTACTAACATTATATATGATCTCCAATGTTATAATTTGCCAACAGACAAAGCACTTGCATGTTCTGTTTAGCATAATTGGCTGGAGGTTGTTGTAAGATGAGGCTATGTTTATTGTTCCTCAAAGGAAAGCTTGCCATGAGTACTTATTAGTGTGCTTTAAACAATATGTCACAACTGAGTTTTTGACTGCCAAAGTGTTGATTGATCCAGAACATGGGTTTTTATGATGTTGATTATGTTGATATGAATTTTCTGCAACACTTGGCCCCCAAAATGTAAAAAAATCAAGATTCATGCAATCCACAGCAAAGTGTATTATCTGTGACAGCAACCAGAGTTTCACATGAGAAAGATTGATGAGCTGATTAAGGACAATTGACAGATCACTCAAGGTGAAATTGCTGCCTGTAATGTCCTGGGCTGTGATTGACACAGCAGGTGCAGGAAGCTGCAGAGACACCCTGGCAGACCACGAGGCTGCCTGGGCCAGACAGGCTGTCTCCAGCCTATTGCGCATGCGCAAGGCGGGAAAGATACGTTGAATTGATTGGTTGATGCTACTCCCTGCAAGGGGGTATAAAAGGGATCCGCGCCATTTTGTGTTGTTCTGTTGGAGATTAAATAAAGAAGCAACTGTTGTTACTCCTTCCTCGTCTCAATGCCTTACCAACGCACAGAACAGAACACTGCCAAAGATGTGAGTCACATTATTGGTGGTTTTTTTTGCTATTGGAAAGTTTGTGCAGAAGAGATTCCTCACATTATAAGAAAAGAGATGAAAATGTCAAGTGTTGAATTTTGCTTAATGTCATGCAATGAGAATGAATGTGAGAAAGTACTTCATAACCTTGTGACAGCTGATAAAATGTGGGAATGACTGAGAAACAAAAGCATC
The DNA here is from genome assembly GCF_001527695.2 of Protobothrops mucrosquamatus. Lineage (NCBI taxonomy): Eukaryota > Metazoa > Chordata > Lepidosauria > Squamata > Viperidae > Protobothrops > Protobothrops mucrosquamatus. The sequence goes on along the minus strand of NW_015386593.1, from coordinate 480,377 downwards.
AGTTCATGGTTATAGTTTTTGGGGGTGCAGATGGTTTTATTCGCGTGGATTTTCTTGAACCTGGTGTCTCCTCAGAGCACTACTTAATAACATTCAAAACTTTGAAAAAAAACAGAGTGCAGAAGCACAAGGAGAAAATTTGCTGTGACATAACACATTTCACAAGCAACCCAAGAAGCAATTGTAAAGTTGGATCACACCATCTTAGTCCATCTACACACCGTCCAGACTTGGCACCATGCAATTTCTACCTTTCTCAAAAATTGAAGAAATTAAAGAAATGCATCTCTTTTACTGTCAGGATTAGGTTGAAACAACTGATTATGGATTGTTTTATGGCTTTGAGAAGTTGTCCATTGTTGGTTGAAGTATGTAATGGTTGGTAGCAATTGGGTGGAGAAGTATGGGTAACAAAAGTGCTCATTTTAAGGATTATTCTTCTCTTTCAATTATTAAAATATTTATATTTAAAGTAAGATAGCTCGTTTCGCATTTATGATTAAGACATCAGGCTAGAAACTATGAATTCTAGTCTTGCAGTTGGCATGAAGTGATTTTGGGTCAGTCACTCTCTTTTAGCCATAGAAAGAAAGTGGCAATAGCAAACTACTTCTTAAGAATGTTGCCAAGAAAACTGCATGGTGTTAAACTCAAATTAAACTAAAATTATTGACTCAAATTAAACTAAAATTATGGACCTATAGGCATAAATGGTCACTCAACCTTTACATCTACAAAATTCACTGGCTGATTTTATAGATCATAACTCCCATCAGGATACTTCATGCTTTATAATGGCTTCCCTTCATTAGAAAAATAGCAGCTTAGCAATGGCATTACCCACACATATCCAAAATGACTTCATATATAAAAAACAACCTAGAGACCTAGAGACCATTTCTGGAATAGAAATCTATACATAGCTTGCTAATATATCTGAGTTTGGATTTCTTTCAAATAATGGTTCTAAATTTTTAGATTATGATTGTTTATCTTTATTAACGGCATCTGTTTGCTGATCTAAACTTTTATTTAACAATAGTGCAATACAGCAGTTTTGAAACTGCTAAAAGTTTAATTGCCATGGACCGGTACTGGAACTGAGCCGAGTAAGTGAGAGAAGCACACACACGGGATCTAGGCAGTATGCAAAACCACGCACCCCCCCCTTTCTTTTTCATCCCTTTGTTCATTTGAAAGCAACATCAATACTGAGTAAAGCTGGCATCAACCTGAGCAGAAAATGCTAATGCTAGGAGGAGGAGGAGGAGGAGGAGGAGGAGGAGGAGGAGGAGGAATTATTGCCTAAAAACTTTTTTTTAAAAAAAGAGGGCAAGCAAGATGGGAGACAACAATTAGGCTTCCTCTGTTGAAAATATAATGTTGTTGGAGATGCTGCCAGAATTCATGCTTCATCCTTGTTCTCTCATCAGTTCTGTTAACACTGGGAAGTCAAAATGGGATGGCAAGAAGGAGAAGACCAATCAAAAATTGCTACTTTAAAGCTCCTTTGATGCTTTCTCTCTTCCTTAAAAGTACATATTTCATGGACATTCTCCTGGGAACATTCTTTTCGCTGAAACGAAGGTGATCCTCTAGGCCAGGGGTGTCAAACTGCCGGCCCACAGGCTGGTTGTATCATGTGGAGGCCACACCCACCTCAGCTCCAGCAATGGAAAAAAAGTCCTGATACGCCGCAACACATCACATGACATGGCGAGTTTGACACCCATGCTCTAGGCCCTAGAATCCTATGAATCCTAATGGAAAGCCAACTTTTTAAAATGATAAATATCCTCAAATAATGTAAGTTACCATGTAAAATTAATCACAAACTGATGTGGCACTGAAAAAGATGATTAGTATGATGTTAAACTTCTAAAAGTTATATTGTAACAAATCTTTTGCATTCAAGAAGTTGAGGAAGAGAAAAGAACGGAAAGAAGAAAGAACATATCCAGTGACACTCTTGACAGAGGCAAGGAATTTGGACATACTGTTTGGCAAGCGTGTCTTTTAACTTTGGGAAAATAAATTGGAAATAAGGATTCTTTGCTATATGCTTATCTCTCTAGAACATGAACTACATTCCATGGCTGAATACCAAATTAGATATGAGGGAGTAGACATTGACATGTGCAGTTTCTTCAGCTTTGACCCCAATTCCTTCTCTCCCCCCTCTCTCTCCTTACATTTATTTTGTACATGAAAATTAGCAATTGGAAATAAAAGCTCATTTCTTTTCCTATTTTACTTCATCGTAGTTCATAACCTTGAGCATTTCTTCTAAATTTGACTTCTGTACTAATATTAAACAGGATAAGATAATTTTGCTATGAGGACAACAAAAGATAATAAGGGTAATGAGATTTTGCTTGCTCTCTTTCTCACACATACTAATCTCCTTCTACTATATAAAAAAATAAGAGATGTGATTTGAAAGTCTATAGGTGTTGAGACAAAAAACAAAAACAAAAAAACCCCAAAGGCTTTCTACACTAACACCCTCTCAAAATTGGGCTGCAGGCCAAAGGCAACATTACCCTTCTAGTTTTAGCATATTTGGCTACACAGATTTGCTTTTCACACTCACATATTTTATGTTGAAATCAACCAAAGTTTATGGGTATTTCAATAGCCTTCCAATTCATTGGTTCATGAGTCCATGGCAAGCCTAGAATAATAGTTTCTACTGCCAAAATTCTATTCTATTGATGGCATTTCCCCCCCCCCCCTCCATTATCTAGACTCATAATTCTGAGATTCCAGCAGAGTTTCATCAGAACCCATAATAGTTTTTAAGTCCCTCTTTCTACATAATGGGTTCAATTTCTGTCATTGCTATTAAACTACCGATCCATTATTGAATGGATCAGTTAACACTTTTTATGGGACATGAATTGAGCAATACATATAAAGGCATAATCACTTGTTTCCAGATGTTAGGTATAATATACAAACTACTGGTTACAGCCAAACCCACACCTGCTCAGATTCAACAGACAGTCCTCTGCAACTAAGGGATTAAACTTGAGCATTTCTTGCAAATTCTAACGTACAGTCAATGAAATGCTTGACCTACACCAATATCTTGCAGAAATCTACTACAAGGAAAACTAGTAGTACAGATCTCAGCTAAAAGCTCTTAAACCTATAATTAATCTTCTACAGCTCAACCTTGATGATGACACTTATCCTTTGAGTAGGAATCCTTAATGCACAGGATGATAACTATAGAGAGTGATGGAGTTATGCAGGAATCATTAGCTAGGTAAAGGGGACTAAAGCATTTTTTTAAAAAACTCCATAGCAAACATTTGGCAATGACTCAGGCAGACATTTTTCTCATTTGAGTCTAAGAAAGGAAGTAGGTATAGTACAATCATACTTGCAAGATCCTATTTTTATAACAAATCTCAATAAAAACTGTTTTATCATTTCTGCGGCATTGATTTCCTGGTTTGGTCTACCTAACTGGACAGACAGAATAAGATTAGGTAAATATTGATAAATGGCTAGACCAGTGAATTTAACCACTTGCCAAAACTCACTTTATCTTTGTGCAAACTGAACACACAGTCTGGAAAAGGCAGCAATAGAAAGAGGAAGTCAACTCCCCATTCTGCTCTCTTCCTTTCCAGCTGGCTAACAGCAGTAGCATAAGAAGGGAATTTATTCTTTACCACCATATCTCTGATGCACAAAGATGGCCCATCACACTAGAGACTTGACAGATAAAGAGGTTCCCTCCCAGCTTCTTCTGCCACTCTTCCAGTCTTGCAATCAACTACACACTTTTCTAATGTAAGAAATAGGACTGCTGGCTTCAATTGACTAAAACTTTAAACCAGTCCTCAAAGAGACTCATATAATAATAATAATAATAATAATAATAATAATAATAATAATAATAATAATAATAATAATAATAATAATAATAATAATAATAATAATAATAATAATAATAATAATAAAAAAAAAAGTTGGAAGGGACCTTGATAAAGACAAAATGCCAAATCCAGTCTGAACATCTGGCTGACTTTGCAATGATCTGTAATAATAATACAGTTGGAAGGGACCTTGGAGGTCATCTAGTCCAACCCCCTGCTCAGGCAGGAAACCCTATAACATTTCAGACAAATGGCTGTACAGTCTCTTCTTAAAAACTTCCAGTGTTGGAGCATTCACAGATGCTGGAGGCAGGTTGTTCCACTGGTTAATTGTTCTCACTGTCAGGAAGTTTCTCCTTAGTTCTAGGTTGCTTCTCTCCTTGATTAATTTCCATCCGTTGCTTCTTGTCCTGCCTTCAGGCGCTTTGGAGAATAACTTGACTCCCTCTTCTTTTGTGGCAGCCCCTGAAATATTGGAACACTGCTATCATGTCTCCCCTTGTCCTTCTCTTCATTAAAGTAGACATACCCAATTCCAGCAACTGTTTCTTATATGCTTTAGCCTCCAGTCCCCTAATCATCTTTGTTGCTCTTCTCTGTACTCTTTCTAGAGTCTCAACGTCTTTTTTACATTGTGGTGATGAAAACTGGATGCAGTATTCCAAGTGTGGCTTTACCAATGCATTGTAAAGTGGTATTAATACTTCACGTGATCTTAATTCTATTCCTCTGTTAATGCAGCCTAGCACTATGTTGGCTTTTTTGGCAGCTGCAGCACACTGCTGGCTCATATTTAAATGATTGTCCACTAGGACTCCAAGATCCCTCTCACAGTTACTACTATTGAGCAAGATACTCCCTATATTATACCTGTGCATTTGGTTTTTCTTGCCTAAATGTAGAACCTTACTTTTTTTCACCATTGAATTTCATTTTGTTAGATAGCGCCCAGTGTTCAAGTCTGTCCAGATCCTCCTGTATCTTAAGCCTGTCTTCTGAAGTGTTGGCTATTCCTGCCAGCTTGGTGTCATCTGCAAATTTGATGAGTTCCCCATCTATCCCCTCGTCCAGATCATTGATGAAGATGTTGAAGAGCACTGGGCCCAGAACAGAACCCTGGGACACCCCACTACACACTTCACTCCATGTAGATGCAGTTCCATTGAGGACCACACGCTGAGTATGCCCAGTCAACCAGCTATGAATCCATCTGGTGGTGATGCTGTCTAACCTAATCTGCAGACAATCCTAATCAGCTGCTATTTGGGCTGACTGAGGTCTCTGAGCTGAGCCTTAATCCTGCTGAATATAAAGGAGTGCCTGGTTTGAGAAATCCAAATTCTACCACTCTCTGAAGAATGGCCCTCGAAATCAATGCCAGGGACAGATGGGAAATTGTACTAGTCTAAGGCTAGTCCTATCACCATAGATCACCAGAACATAGCATCAACAGAGTGGGATTCCATTTGACTTGCCATTTCACTTTAGTAAGAAGGACTTCTGTGCATTTTCTCTATTATGAATCAGACCAAAACAACAGAATTTCTCCACTTAAACAAGAAAAATCAAATATACAGTACAGATTAGAGGAAATCTGGCTCAATAGCAGTAACTATGAGAAGGAGTTTAGAGTCATTTTGGACAATCACTTAAATGTGATACAGCAATGTGTGGCAGTAGCCAAAAAAGCCAGTGCAATCCTAGGTTGCATTAACAGAGGGGTAGAATCAATATCATGTGAAGTCATACTTTATAAAGCTTAAGACCACACTTAGAATACTGCATCCAGTTTAGTCACATATTATAATAAAGATGTAGAGACTCTGGAAAGAGTGCAGAAAAGAGCAAGATGATTGGGAGACCTGGAAACTAAAACATATGAAGAACGATTGCAGGAATTGGATTTGTCTAGTCTAGCTAGCTATCTGCTTTGTTTAAACTAAATTTGTGTATCAGTAATTGTATGACCTCTGTAGATGCCATACAATAGATAGATAGATAGATAGATAGATAGATAGATAGATAGATAGATAGATAGATAGATAGATAGATAGATAGATAGATAGATAGATAGATAGATAGATACTCTGTCTTTTACTGTACAATCATCTCTCCAGCAATCTTTACCTTCTTTGGCTTCTGCTACTTTGATTTTTTTCCTGTTGCTTGTCAAATTTCTATGGAAACTGCATTGGATCCTGGATCCTGAAGTACTGATCTAACTTCCTTGTGTAGTATTAGAGGTTTTTATAAGAGGCGAATATGTTGGATATTAATATCTCTATTGTACAGTCAAATCAAATCAAGTCTTTATTACAGTCATTTGACCAGCATAAGCTTAGTGATGTACGGTCAATTAAAAGATACATAGAAGATACATCAGAATCTATAAATAATTATAGAAGGTATATTAAAACAGGAAGTATGTGTGTGTATATTAAAAAGATAAAGGTTTACCCTGTCCAGTCATGTCCGACTCTAGGAAGCAGTACTCATTTCTGTTTCTTAGCTAAGGGAGCCAGTGTTGTCCAAGGACGTTTCCATGGTCATGTGGCCTGCATGACTATATGCCAGTGATGGTGAACCTTTTAGACACTGAGTGCCCAAAAACCGCCCCGCCTCACCTGCTCCGCCCCTGCACTCCCCCCACCCGCAGGGCCACCTACCACCTCCACAGCCCACCACAGCAGATCACCCAGGCAGCCCTGCAGCGCCATGGTGGCCATGCCCTCTGCCCACACCCACAGCATTATCTGCGTGCGACAGGTGCAATGGCGGAGTCTTGTCCCTGTGTCCGGCTGCCATATCCTTGGCTGCACTGCTTCATGCGGTCCACGCCTGGGGCAACACTCGAGGGTCTGCTGGTGAGGGGGCCACAGGGGGAGGTGGGGCTGGGGCTACGGTGCGTATGCCCATAGAGAGGGCTCTGAGTGCCGCCTCTGGCACACATGCCATAGGTTCGCCATCACTGCTATATGCTGTTATCTTCCCACTGAAGTGGTACCTATTTACCTATTCACATTTGCATGCTTTCAAACTGCTAAGTGGGCAGAAGCTGGGGCAAGTACAGGAAATTATCCCATTGCTTGGGTCTTGAACCCAGACTATCAGCTTTCTAGCTGACAAGCTAAGCATATGTATTATATGTTGTGCCGTACTTTAGTATACTTTTTCCATCTTCTTCTATTTTAGTTCTTCTTGATCTCTTTTGAATTAGCTGCTATCTGTCCAATTGGCATTCTTTAGCAGCCTAATTGAATGTTAGAATCTTCTTTTAAGTTCAGAGAGTCTTTGAAAATCTTTCCCTGTTTTTTTTGTCTATTTCCATCTTTAATGCCTTTAACAGATGTTAGGGCAATATTGCTTCTTGAATCTTCTAACAGCACCCAGAAACTCTTTGTTACGTTCCTTTTTGAATTTTTTATTCTTTCTCAGCTTGTCCTCTTCTTGACAATTTCTGTGGTTTATTCTAATAACCAGTTTGCTTTCTTCTCTTTATTTTTGGCAATCTCCTTTTACATTCATCTTTAAAAACTTTGGTAGGTTCAAATTGTAACTCTTCTGGTACTCTACTAATCAGATTCAGAACTTCAAAATGATTTCTTCAAAAAAAAACCAACTTCATTAAATGTCAAGAAAAATTATAATACAAATTAACTACAAAAAGAAGAATTCAAAAGGAGCAAAAGTTAAAAAGTGAACAAAAGAGGGGAGAAAAGCTTCCAGATTTCTTCAGTAGATATAAATATGTGATCAGGGAATCGCTTACTCTTAAGTTAAACTTAACATAACCAATTCTAAATTCAACAATATACAATATTTCTATCATCTTAAACAAATCCAATAATCTAATCATTAATTCAAAAATAAATAAGTGACTGCTTGTTAAAAGAGGACTTTCTATATATGCTCCAATCCCAAGCAGAACATCCCCTAATCATGATGAGGCATAGCAGTATTTAACCCTAACCTTAACCCTAACCCCTAATTTCTCTCCTTCATTCTCTCTCAAATAACTTCACAGACATTGGATGCTGAAATGGTAGAAAAAAGAGAAGCCCAAATGAAACAACTCTTGGTAGGTGTGTGAGATGTATATGTACATATCTACATACACATCAGCTTCTTCTATAGCAACTATATCAAATGTTATATATATGATACATCATATATCAGAGGAGTTATAACCGCTCTGCAGAACATAGTTTTTTAAAAATTGAGATTGTGGTCATGATTATGAAACTGAAAACATTGCCTACCCACAAAACTCTGAGGCTGACATTGTGACTTTTTTTAAAAAAAAATATTCTGCAGACACAATTTCATTTCAGCCCCTTTGGAAAGAATCATCTAATGTTAAAAAAAAAAGACAAAGTTTTCATTACTTTCTCTTCAGATGAATAGTGATAATACTTAGGCCTGTAGCTGCTCTGGAATAAAAATTATTTTTATAGTATTGTGAGCATAACAAGGATGATTTTGCAGAGCTCATTTTTATCACAGTGATTTAAATTATTAGAATAGTTCCTTATCATGTTTATGCATAAAACACAGGAAAAGTATATTGTTAGCTGTAATGTAAAAGAACTTCCACTCTCACATGCCAGGAAAAAGCATAAATCAAGTTCTGCTTATATATGTGATACAATCATGCCCATTTTGGCTTACTATCCTGCCATTGCTGGCTTTTGATGCCCCCAAAATATTCAGCATTTTTACTTACCAAAGGGTTTCCCAGTCATGGAAAGACTGAGATATAAACCAATACAGATTTCTCTTAATACATGCAATTATAATTTGCAATTTTTTTCACACTGAATTCCACAGAAGTTTTTTTATATTTATTTATGCAACTTTTATAATGTTTGAACCCATTCATATTCTAGAGGATTTTTTACTGCTGACCTTTGAAACAGAATAAAGTTTGATACTCTGTGTTATCAGAAAATGGCTGTCTTATGCATCTGTCAGATAGGTTTAGTTAGTTAAAATTTATTTGTGATCAAACCCCAAAATATCCTGGATATTCCAGGATACAACATAGCTCAATTCATCTAGATAAGGAAAACAGGAAAACCCTGGGAATTTAAATAATTATTAGAATCAGAATATTTTTTCCATTATTAATAGAGGGTAAAGCCTAAAAAGCAAAACTGAAAGGATAGATGTATTAATCCATCATGAAAATAAATGGTGTTAAAATGGAATAGGAATTAGCTTAACAAAAATGAATTAACAATATTGTTATACAATTAATCTTCTCATACTAGTAAAAGTTGCATGGAAACATGGGCTAATGCATGGCTGTCTCTACCATTAGGCAAACTGAGGGATGAGGGAAAATGACAAAATGAGCTTTCTTTCAATATAATGCACATTCCATGTGTACAAAAGGGGCAGAGATTGTATTGCACCATTAAGGGCTCATTCCATCATTTTGACTGAAAGATTCTGTGCATACCGATATTACTACTTTCAGGTCCAATTGCATGTACTATGTGATGAAAGTTCTACCTTGTAAAGTCAGATGCAATGGAGTATGCATCTTACCCCCTGTATTGAACTATGATTCGATTTCTAATTTATTTGGAACTAAAAATAAAGGTGATGGATATCTCAGGCGGCCAAATATTTTGGTCCAGCCATAAGGTAGATAAAATGATATCTCATGAGTTAGAATGCTTGCCACATCTACTTGGGTTCTAGCCAAATAACCCCTAACCTCCTTCCCCTGGACTACTTCTTGGGTCCAGACAATGAATGAAGATATTACAAAGAAGTGTCAGTCACCATTGCTTATTCATTTGCCAATCATTTCAATCCAGACAGCAGTGAAGCTGGCAGGAAAAGGAATTGGACCTATTGGAGTTTCTTGCTTGAAAGCAATAAAGCAAAAGTTGGGACTGACATTGGTGATAGCCTGCTCTGTATTCAAGGTCATATACAGTATGTCAGCAGCCATGTTTACATTTCTACTTGACTGGTGCTCCTTCTAATTTAGAGCTCTATTGGCAGAATGTCTTGCGAACACTACAGTAAAAGCTTGCATTACATTTTACAGGCTTCAATTTTTATCACACTTCTGTCTTCAATGTACCACATGATGTCTGGTAAGCTAAATCAAATAACTGCTTTTGCAAGCAGAGCTTGAGTGGTCATAGTAAAGCATTATACAGATTGCATTATTGTGGCTTCCTTTAAAAGTGTACAGTGAGCAGTAGAGAAAGAGTGTGAAAGGGTCACCACTATGAATCTGGAATGTCTGCAAAGGCTAATTGTTGGGTGTACAATAAGTGCCAAACTGGGTTGTACTGAGAAATGATAGGAATTGCAGATTTCTCCAGCAGGGCAGAATTGATTAGATAATGGGAAACAGACCAGTTCTTTCCAGTGATGGCAATCATGGTAGTTTAGCATAGAATATCTGACTGGTTACTTTAATCAGTGACAACTGTTTCCATTATGGGACATCTTTCCAGAATCCCAATTCTGCAAGATGTAGTCATGAAACAGTAAAATAACAGTGGAATAAGTTGGTTGAAGAAGGACAGTTCCAGAATAAAGCAAAGCTCAAGTGTCATATCTACTGTTGCGGCATTTCCAGATATACCTAAATTGTAAATTACAATGGTAGATTTATTAAAGAACCTTAACTTTGTGAAAGCTGAAAAATAATTCAATAAAATACTAAAATGCACCTTAAATGTCTATGCTCTTCATCTCTTTTCTTCTTTGAAATAATTAAGGGCAAATCTGTAATTTTTGCTTGCCACAGAATGCAGGATTATATGACATTGACCTCCATCGCTCCCACCTCATTGCAAACATACTTCCTTCAGTATTTGCTTCAAAACTGGGGTTTTCCATCTTAGGTCCTTCTGAACAGATGGTCTACAACAGAGGTCCCCAACCTTTTGAGCACCAGGGACCGATTCTGTGGAGAGAGGTTTTTCTGCAGACCAGAGTGCGTGGTTTTGTGTGCTGCCTGCATCCCGCAGATGGGGCTTTGCTTGTTTGTGTGGACTGGTTGCTGGCATGTTCGCGGCCCAGTGCTGGTCCACGGACCGGGGATTGGGGACCCTGGTCTACAATACTTCCTAGTCAGAGCCTCAGCTCCAATTAACAAAAGTGTGCCACAACACTGCTCTCCTCCAGCAATGGTCTCTATCCCATAAAGCCATTTTATCCTAGGCTACAAGTCCATATGCTTTCTGCTAGTTAGCATCTGTGATTTTTTTTAAAGTCTTACAGTTGATCCAGGGGTGGCCGATTAAATCAATGAACTTTTCTTATTTTGTATTTTCCAATTTCTCCTTGAAGGTCATCACTATGTTCAACCCTTATACTCTTGCAGTGGACAACCTTTTGGTTTATGTCCAGCCTGGGTAAAATATGCTTTCTTTGCTTTCCTAGCCCAGCCTACAGTACTGTGAAGGTTTCTTCTTCTTGCCCCGTATCTTTAAGTTGTAACATTAGAATCAAAGAATTATACAACTGGAAGAGATTTTCTAGTCAAGCTCTTGACCAAGGCAGGAGTTCTTATTCCAGACAAATGGTTGTCCAATCTTTTCTTGAAAATCTCCAGCGATGGAGCACCAACAACTCCAGGAAGCAAAGCTGTTCCATTGACTAAATGTTATCAGGAAATTTCTCCTCATTTCCAGCTTCCACCCATTCCTTTTTGTCATGCTCTCAGCTGCTTTGGAAAATAAATTGACCCTCTTCCCTGTGGCAATCTTTTAAATTTTGGAAGATGGCTATCATGTCACCCCTAAGCTTTCTCTTTATTAGGCTAAAATATTTACTTCCCTTAGACATTAATCATATGGTTTAGCCTCCAGACTGCTTGTTGCTCTTCTCTGCACTTTTCCTAGAACCCCAGCATCTTTTTTGTATTGTAATAACCAGAACTTATTCCAACTTATTGCCTTATTGCAGCATTAACTATCACTTTTATGCTACCCCTTTGTTGATGTTGCCTTGAATTGCATTGGCTCATATTTAAGCAGTGATCTATCAGGACACCTAGATCATGTCACAAGTATTAAAGCCAGGTACTGCCTATTCTATACCTGTCCATTTGGTTTTCCCTGTCTCAGTGCAGACCTTACTTTTCTGAACTGTATTTTTTTTGGGATAAGACACTCAATTCAATTCAATGCCCAACTGAAAAGTTAAAATAAAGTTACAAGTTTCAGCAAATACTTTTTTTGTTTCTATGAAGTTGAGTCATCATTCTTTCTTTAAAAAAAGTTTTAAAGCATACAAAGAAAAGAACAACCAGTTCCTATTTTGTTTGATTCTTGTAGCATTAAAGCAATGATGGTACAGTAAGCGGGGAGAAGGGGGGAGGCAGAGAGAAAAAAAGAAACAGTTTGCATTAGTGTCAAAAATGAGAATGTGGAAATGTGATGTGAAGGCATCCATGTATGCAAAGATCTGAGAAAACAAAGGAGAGGCACAGGGGCTATTGAGAAGGTTGTTATATTTATGGTCCATCAAATCAACCCTGACTCCTGATGAATATAGGGATAAATCTCCAGTTTCCTTGCAATATTTTCAGCAGAGGCTTTACCAGGATCTTTTTCCTAGAGCTGGGAGAGAATGGCTTGAAGTCACAAAGTTGGTTTCCTTGCCTGTGATGGGACTAGAACTCACCATATCTATGGTTCTAATGCAGCACCTTAGCTACTAGACAAAATGGGCTTTCAGTGAGGAGATAACAAAACTAACATTGGTAAGGCTTACCACTCCTGCATGGATGGAAAAGGCTAGAAGCAGTGGAACAACCAATAGTCTTACTTATTGCCACCAAAAAAACTTAGAGAGGAAAATAACCTTCTGCTGCTTTTTTTTTTTTTTTAGGAAGTAAATGGAACAAGTCTTGGTTATGTTGCCTTTCTGGGAACTATTATATCAGGCTGTGATATGTGTGTTGTGTGTATACGCACACAAATAAGGATTGATCTGCTTTTATTTTGGTTATTCTCACTTAATTCAATGGAGTTGTTTTTTCAGAAGAGGTCACTTTACAGTATGATTTTCTTATTGGTATCTTGTGGGTTCTTGTAATCATTAGCAAGCGGCCAAGGAATGTGATAAGTGACTTTTGTGCAGTCATCTTTCTGCATTTTCCCCTGCTTCCCATGCCACATTTAAGTTCCCAGAGAAACCCGGGAGAGAACTTTTCTCAGAGAGCTTTTTACGATCAAGGCATATAGGCATATAAAGAGGCTGCAAATGGGTAGAGGAAAACAAGAGATTGGGGAAGGGAGGGGGAAGTTCAGCCCTTTTGGCCATCTCATAGCAAGAAGACCCAGGCAAAATAAAGATGCACTTGACTTCTGCTGACCACATGGTATAATCGGGTGGTGACTTTTTGGCAGCGGTAACTTTTCACTGTCACTTTCTGATATATATTTTTTTCAACAACTTATTACCTTGATACTCTCTGAAATCATCCCATTTAAATACTTTCCTACTTAGCTTCTGAATTTAGAAAAGGTCTACAAGCTGTCATCACAGACTGAGACACAAGTTCAATAATACTGCCAAAATAATTCTAAATGGGTACCTCTTTTAGGCCAGTTCTGCTTGAGATATTGGTCTTATGTTCTGCGTGTGAGAGAGATGCTTTTCAAGTGACATGTTGATTAGTGTTTTGAAGTATTTTGATTAGCCTTCAAAATACTTCATCTACCATTAGATGGAGAAAAAAAACCCACGCTTCAACTGCATCCTTGAACTTTGGTTGGGGAATGTGAAAAATATGACTTGTCACATGTTCTAGCAAATTTCTCAAGGATACAATGTTTGAAATGTTCCAAGAGATTTCTGAAAAGGATGTCTCATGAGAACTTTATTATTCATTTCCTATGTTTAATATTTTATTTTAATATTGTGACAGTTATCAGCATTAAGGAAATGAGCGAATAAAAAGAGTGGAAGGAATATACTTGTAATATAAAAAAATACAGAGTAATCAAATCTATCATTGTAGAATAGAAAAGAAATATTGCAGAATTTAATTCTCTAATCTATTTTTCACAAAAAATTATAAATCACATTTTTAAATGAAAATTTGTCTGATTTCTCTCATCATCTTCCCATAAGGGGTTATGAATTCCTATGGAACATTATGTAAAAGAAATTGAAAGACAGTCCTTAGCTTCCATTTTTCTCCAGTCAAAGAAAGCAAACTTTTGCTTTCATATAAAACAATGAGCTTACTATAGATACCTATTTATTTGGGGGTTTTTTAGTATACAAAATATATCAATTGAATAATATTAATTTAAGGTATTTTTATTGTGCACTATCTAAATGTATTATAGATACATTGTAGAAACATATATAGATACAATTAACTGAAATGCAGAAGACCAAGTGAAGTACATCCAATTAGCAGTAAAGCAAAAATAAAATTACTGGAGGCAGACAACCAAGTTACATTGTTTCTCACACTCCCTATTTCTCTCCTCCTCTGCCTCTATTTTACCTCCAGGTTTAACCAGATTATTTTTGGAATATATCCAGTTTTTCTTCAGGAGCACAAATACACTCCTGATCTTTGCTTCTGCTTATCATGAGTTATTTCTGATTTTTTAAAGAAAATGTCTGAGCATTTCCTCTTCCTCCATCACTAGTTTCACCCTAAATAAATCTAAGACAAAGTCACCTCCATCTTTAAAGATTGAAATGAGCCTTATGAACCTTCAACCTTTTTCCTTGGGGAGGTGATAGTAGGAAAATATGACCTCCATTGAATTGATTTAAAAATCAAACTGCCACAAATATTATATGGTAATTTAAAACTCTGACACTTAACAGAGATACTGCCATTTAATTTTAAAAAATAAATCCAATGAGAATGAGAATGCTTGTTTTGACTTAATGGATTCTTTCCACTGTTTCACTTTCCAAATAAGGGGCAGGAGGGATAGTGCGCAAAAAAGCATTTTAAATCATGTAAAAACTTTTAAAAATAATTTGAAACCAACATTTTAATCCCACATTGAATTTATGATAGAATACTGTCATAATTCTTTTGAACAATTTCGGTATGAACAATTTACAATTGCACAATGCTTAAACTCTAACATGAGATATGATACATAGAATCATAGATTATCAAGCAAAAATTAACTGGTTATCATCCAAAATAGATTTCATTTTGTCCCATCCCATCTGTCCAAGTTTAGAGCAATTAATGAAAATATGAAGGATTGCTTTTAGCAATCTCCTGCAAATCATCTTCAGCTTGATTTTAATGGCAAATCATAGCTAGATAACAACATTCTTTGTCCAAAGAGATAGAACTATTTTGTGCTGATCCCAAAACCTTTTGCAATATATCTAGCATGTGACACAAAGACAAATAATGCATATTTTTTCACATTGTTTATTCAGATGCAGAGGATGAAAAATATGAGATCACCCCTGTTGTTTAAGGTGCTTAGTCAATATTTGATTAATCCAGTTGCTTACAATTACAAACGAAGTTCATTTGTTTTAGTTTAACGTTTTGTTACAGTTTTATCTCAGCTGGAACAGGATATTGCTGAATATCACAGTACATATGAACTGCAATGGAAGATGTTGATTAGAACTTCATGAAAGAATAGTTAGCACTTAAATTGCATGTAGGACTCATGATCTGTGTTACATGATCTTTGTTAAAGCTTTTAGAAACACTGGCAAATCAGGGTATTTTGCTCACTTACTCTGTAACTATGAGTCACCTTGTTGACATTTTAAAGAAAAATACTCATTGATATGCTCTGAAGTTCCTTTTGTTTATTTTTCAAAAAACAAAACTAACTATTATTAGAGTTAATTAGAGAGCTACATATATTTAGAAATGAATATTTAGTCAGCAATCAGAAATGGCCACTCTAAGCCCTCTCTGAAAAGAACCTGCCTTTTAGGAATCCTTGGAAAGCATAATTGACCTGTTCTCCAGAATGGGACCTGTTCAGTTAGCATTATAGATTAAGTGGCAGTCTCATGGAAGAAAGGATATTTTATTTATGATTGGGTAAATTTCTGGCATCCTGAAAGGATTGTTTATCTGAATGGTAACAAATCAATATTAAAGACTTAAAATTTAAAGTGTATGGATGAATTTGGATATCCCCACACTAATTCTCACGATACTATTCTGAGTTTAGTTCATTGCAACCAATACTCTAGATTCATTGTCTCATACTAGACTTGTAACTAAACTTCCACCTGTCTACCTCCATTAGTAAATCAATCCATTTTCAATTTTCAAGTTTTCCAGGGAAGAAACAGAAAACAGTTGCAGAATGAAGAGTCAATGAATAGACTGGTTCTTACTAATTCTGGTTTACAAGGAGAGCTCACCCACAAATGTTCCAGACAGTTGCTCTCATGAGAAAACTTCAAGACTGTAGTCTCTGGCAGGTTTAGAACTCTAGGTTATGAGGGAATAACCATCGTGCTCAAACCACAGTTGGTGCTTTCACAGGTCACGGGTTGATATACTTTCTTTTTTAATCACTTTTGGAAATTGCATATTATCAGCTACTGGGAATCTTTGGATTGACCACTTTGAAAAACACTGGGTGACTTTCTTTCAACCCTTAGTGAAAGAAGTTTTAAATACAAGTTTAAGCACTTAAAAGTTTTTTTTAATACACAGCAAAGGGGTGTTTAGAACTTTGATTTTGGAAAGTTACAAATGAATTAAGAGTCCAGATGGATTTGATTTAGGAATTAATTATAAGAATCATTTCCATGGGAAAATGTTTTTGTTTTAAATTCTTTTAGAAAAGCAAATATATTTTATTATATTTTTGAATAATAGACCCAGAAGTTAATTTTTACAGTATCTGCCTCTATAGATAGACTGCATTTAAAAGATGTTATCGAAGAAGAACAAATTTTACAGGGCATGACTTGTAATGAAGGGGGAAGTTATTCATTATGTATTACTTTTCTTTTTCTTTACCAAATTCTTATTTTTTTCTTTTCCATTTCTTTTTTCTGTTATGCACCTTCTATTTTTCCTTTTTTTCTTAGTTTTTAGTTTATATTAGTTTTTATTGCTATAATTATTATTTTTAATAACATCACTATTACAAAACATATTCAGTTTTACAGTGTTAGTTTGCAGTATCAAAGTAGCTGACTGGTAAAACAAATCTCAAGTTAACTAAATTGTTGACTTGATAGTTTTTGGTGGGATTTTGTTTTGCTTTTTTTCCACTTACTATTTAATTGCTGAATATTCTTTTCTGAACATTGACACTTTTTGAACAAGGATTTTTTTATATATTTGCTTTTTTATTGCCACCCATTTCAACAAATAGGCAGGTCACAATTCAAAAAACACTTTCACTTAAAATCTTTAAACCAGTTAAAATCATTAAAATACTTTAAAAATCACAATAATTCGAGTACATACAAAATAAGACACCTGGCCTGTTAACAATATAACCAGGAGTGCATGTAGCACTCCAGACTCAGGAGCCTAGCCAGATCTTTAAAGCTTTATGGAAGGCTAACAGGGTTAGGGCCAGTCTAATCTCCAAAGCAGACATGTCAAACACAAGGCCCGGGGGCTGGATGAGGCCCGCGAAGTGGTTTCATGTGGCCCGCGAAGCCATCCTGGAAACAGTGAGGGGACAGCCCCCGCTGCCTTGGCCCTGGCCCAGGCTGGCCAGGAGCCAATGTATAATTTTGTGGTGGCCATCTATGCTGAAACATATTCAGTCTTAGCTCCACAAGGCCGTCTGGAAACAGTGAGGAACCAGCCCCTGCTGTGTCGCCCCCACCCCCTAGGTGCATGCTGGGGAGGTGTCACCCTTTGTGAGGAATGAAGAAATGCACCATCGCCTCAAATGCACCAGGTGCAGCAAATGGCCCTGGACTACTTCACACATCTGGCTTGATGGGCTCCAGGGGAGGGGTTTCGGCAGGCAGTGAGGCGCTTTCCTCACAGTGCCAAGAGGCTGAACCCCCACAGGCACCCTTAACTTGAATGATGTAGAGGTAGCTATGCCCATCCAGTAGGCCGCACCCACCCTAGCCATACCCACCCGGCCCCCTGAGGGCAACCACAATGCTGATGTGGCCCTCAATGAAATTGAGTTTGACATCTCTGCTCCAAAGGGAGGATGTTCCACAGAGCAGATGTTGCTGCAAAAAAAGCTAATCTTTTAGTCCCTGGCAGATGACATTATTTGACTGATGGGATCTGCAGCATGCCCATCCTATTTGATATAATTGGATAGGTAGAAACTCTTGGAAAAAGGTGATCCTCAGGTACTCTGGTCCCAAGACATGCAGGGCTGTGCAATTGACATTTTGCCAGGGGCTAAACTGCCAAAGCCCCGGATGTACACAATGACACCCAAGGAGATGGAGGAGCTGCGTCAATACATTGACAAGAACTTGGCAAGGGGATTCATCCAGCCGGCACGATCACGGATTGCAGCTGTGGTGCTCTTTAAGGAGAAAAAGGATGGATCCCTGCGCCTGTGTGTAGACTTCCACGGCATCAACAGGGTTTGCATTGAGAACATGTACCCCCTACCGCTAATGAAAGACCTATTGGCCCATTTGGCAAAGGGGAAGGTGTTCACAAAACTTGACTTCAGAGAAGCATATTACAGAGTCCGAATCAAACGAGGAGACAAGTGGAAGATGGCGTTCAACTGCCCACTTGGAAGCTACCAGTTCCGGGTGATGCTGTTCAGCTTGCAGGGGGGCCCTGCAGTGTTCATGCAGCTCATCAATGAGTTATTACATGAACACCTTTACCATGGGGTGCTCATGTATTTGGATGATATCTTGATCTATACCTCCAACATGACAGAACATGTCCAATTGGTAAGACAGGTGCTAGAAAAACTGCTGAAAGCACACCTGTATGTAAAACTGTCCAAGTGCAAGTTCCACCAAACCTGGTTGGACTATTTAGGGTACTGATATCGGGGGAAGGGATGATATGGACCCTGAAAAAGTCAGGGCCGTGCTGGAGTGGCAGGCACCATGGACCCACCATCAGCTGAGTTTCCTGGGGTTCGCCAATTTCTACCGGCAGTGTCCCAGTAAGCCAGGAGGGGGGTCAGATGAACCATCCGTCACAGTGGGTGATTGATCACATGTTTCTCCTTGCCTTCCAGGTGGAGCCCTGGTAGAGGGGCCACCTCTCAAGCCCCATAGGCTTGCCAGTTACAGGAGGGAAGAGGGAGACGGCAATCCTTGGGGAAGCCAGTTATGCTGCCGAACAGCTGGGCGGTTCCCTGGCTCGGCACTGGAACGGGGACAATGCCGAATGCCTAACCGGCCCCTCTGCTCAGCTGCTGGACAGCTGATAGAAGCAGGAAGCTCCTACGGAGGCTGATAGTAGGAATGACACCTGGGGAGAAGCTAGGAATGGTCCTACCTGCCCTGTGGAGCTGCCAAACAGCTGAGCAGCTACGCCGCCAACAAACAGCTGAGCGGCGCAGAACTGACAGCCGGCAGCAAGGACTGAAACAGCAGACTGGAAAGGAGAGCCAAGGGCCTGCATTACTGCCTTTATAGATTATTCACCGGATGCTGGCTAACTGGATGGGGGGTGGAGCTGAGGGGAAGGACTGTATGTAAGACGCTGGGAGAAAGTCACTCTCAGCGCTGTTTGCCATGATTAAACGCTGGTCAGATCGTTCCTGTTTTGCTAGCAATCTTGTCGTCCATCACTTGTCTTCTGCGGGAACCAGGGCTGGTAAGGACGCTGACAGATAGGCAGTCATCAGCACCTTGAATTGCATCCAGAACACAAGTAACCAGTGCAGCTCAGACAGGAGTGGTGTTATGTGTGTGATATATCTGGTACTGATTACTAACTGTGTAGCTGCATTCTGCACCAGTTGAAGTTTCCAAAGGGTCTTCAAAGAGCAGCCCTATGTAGAGTATGTTTCAGGAGTCTAATCTGGAAGTTACAAGGCATGTGTTACTGTGAGCAAGGTCTCCCGGTCCAGGTATGGGTGCAATTGGCACACCGGCTGAAGGTGGTGCAAAGGCCTGCTCTCTGAGTAGGAGCCACAAGTTGAGGAGGACCCCCAAGTTGTTCACAAGGTCTGTTTGGGGCAGTGCCACCCAATCCAGAACTAAAGGAAAACCAAGAAGATCCTTGGTCTCAGGGTGGGTGGGGTGTTCCAAATACCCACAGCTACTCCATCTTGCAGAGATTGAGTCACAGTCAGTTTTTCCCCATCGAGTCCCCAACAGCCCCAGACATTGGCATAGGACATCCATGGCATCGCTCAAGGGGTTGGGATAGAGATATAGAGCTGAATGTTGTCCGCATACAGATGATATCTCACTCTAAATCAACAGATCACCTCACCCAGTGACCTCATGTAGATGTTAAATAGAAGGGGAGAGAGAACAGAGCCTGGAGATATCCCACAAAATAGAGGCCATGTGCTAGATCTCTGTTCTTCTATCAACACTGACTGGAATCAGTCCATAAAAAGGAGGAGAACCAACACATTTTCTAATGTACCATACTCTATCTTATTAAGCAAGTATCTGGCATATATTTTTTCTTATTAAATTGATGGTGTTTATGGGATTGTAATTGGCTGTGGCTAATTTAAGATATTGGAATAAGCACAGTAACATTGTAACATTCCAGAATACTTATTTTCTTGCTTACGCAACTAATAGAGCAGAACTATCAACTCACATTATTCCTGAATATCTCTCCATAGATCCCATCTTGACTTGGAGACTTTTTAGGAAGAAGAACATGAATCTAGGATTCAGTCTCTGTTTCTTCCACTTTGGGCCATTAGGCTACTCAAGATTCTTGTTTAGCTACAGTCTTGAGACAAAATACGAAAAATGTAGTCTACTCCATATTAATTTAGTCAAACTGAAATTTAAAACCACATTGTCTGCAAAGTACAGGTAGTTCTCAAATGACAACAGTTCATTTAATGATCGTTCAAAGTTACAATGGCACTGAATAAAGTGATTTATGACCTTTTTTCACAGATACAACCTTTGCAGCTTCCCCCTGGTCTTGTGATCAAAATTCAGAGGCTTGGCAACTGACCCATATTTATGATGGTTTTGCAGTATCTGGGTTCATGTGGTTCCCTTTTGTGATCTTCTGACAAGCAAAGTCAATGGGGAAGCCAGATTCATTTAACAACCAGGTTACTAATTTAACAGGTCAGTGATTCACTTAACAACCGTGTCAAAAAAGGTCATAAAATGGGGCAAAATTCATGTAATAAATGTCTCATTTAACAACAGAAATTTTGGGCTCAATTGTGGCCATAAGTTGAGGACTACCTGTACTGCTGTTTTTATGAAATGTGTGCTTTATTGAGCATATTGTCATACTATCTCCCAATAATTGGTTCTCTGTGTTTAGGTATTTTACCATATGGTCTCTAAATAAATTATTAGTCATTTCATTCTTTGGATAGAAGGGCACTGCTGTTGTTCAGTCATTTATTTTACTCTTTGTAACCTGTATTTTTCCAGGATTATTAGTCAATATTTGCTTCTTTGAGTACTTTTGGTAATCAATGATAATATCTCACAAATTTGACTTTTCTTAATCTCATTTTTTGATTGGGTTCCTTTTTTCCCAAGCATCAGCATCTTTTCCAATCATTTTTGTTTACCCATGATGAGTCCAAATATATATAAGTTACAGTTTCTTATTAATGTTTTCAGAGAGCAGTTTGATTTTATATGCATGTGTCAGATGAAGTCTTTACTTTTATTATAAAAGTGGTTTTCCAAAGAATCATGATATCAATGTCTCATAATGAGGGCTTCCTGAGAAATGTTATGAATCTTGAGGGAGTTGACCTATCCAGATGTGAGGTTGTCCTTTGGAAGGATATCATGTTCTCTAATGTCACAGCCTGCTCATGCTTCTCTCAAGGACAAGAGTGAGATAATACTACAATTTAAGATTATTTGGCGTGAACTTTCATTTAATATATCTTAATTTATATATAAATTTCCTTTGGCCCGCTGGCTGAAGCTATTTTCATTCTTGACTGTTGCAGAGCACTAATATTTTAAGCAAAAGAGTGAATGGGCCATTTTTATGCAATGTTTAACTGCATTGTCTTTTATATTATTAAGCAATATCCAGTAACATTTACAAACAAATTGTATTTCACATTATTGTACTATAAACCCAATAGAACTTGTTTCTGGTTGTGTTTCTGATATTTTAAGAAAGCATTGCTAGAAAGTTGCTTTCTAGCTTTTTGTATTTAATTATATCTGTGAATTCCTAAACAAGGTGAATTCTTCCACCCTTTTTATTTATTTGTTAGGATTTTTTAAAAAATCAACTTCATTACTTTATAAGTAACTCAAGGTGGAAAACATGCCTAATACTCCTCTGTTTTCCACAGAACAACAACCCTATGAGGTAAATTGAGCTGAGAGCGAATGACTGGCTCAAAATCACCCATCTGGCTTTTATGCTTAATACAGGACTAGAACTCATAGTATTTATTCATTTATTCTATACTGTTTTTATAGCCTGCCCAATTCAAAAGATTATGGGCAACATAACAAACAAAATGATAAAGGCAACTGTAGGGTTAAGTCAGAATTATAAAAAACTAAGTTAACATCAATAACAAATGTACCTAAATGGCCACTAATAAGTAAGGATGTATGCTATCTGTTTGGCTTAAGGCAGTGATGGTGAAGCTTATAGAGATCGAGTGCCCCAAAACCACCCCGTGGCCCGCTCCCGTCCCACCCCCTCCCCTGCCTGCTCCCTCCCTGGCCCAACTGCCCCGCAACCCCACATCACAGGGCCACCCGCGACCGCCAGTCGCCCAGTGGCCTTGCAGCGCCATGGCGGCCACACCTTCCTTCCGTGCCCTGCATCATCATCTCCATGCGACAGGACACGAGGGCTGAGTCTTGTCTGCCATGTGTTTGGCTGCGCTGCTCTGTGCAGGCCGTGCCTGGGGGCAACTCTCCTCCAGGGGGGCTGCTGGTGAGGAGGGGGCCATGGGGGGCAGGTGGTGCTGGGGCGACAGCATGTGTGCTCACAGAGAGGGCTCCGAGTGCCGCCTCTGGCACACGTGCCATAGGTTCGCCACCACTGCTTAAGGTATTTATAGCTAAATGTATAATTATATAGGGAATGTTTATGGTAATAACAGAAATGTGTCGACAGGGATGTAAATGCATGTACACTTTTATATGCAAATGTTTCCATTCATTTTATTTTATTCATTAGGGTTTAATGTATTGCTTCAGTAGAACAAGACTCTAAGTGTTGTTGGCTGGGAACCTGAATGATTTCAGGTGAATGCTAGATAGTATGATACAATGAAGCTAATGAATCTGAAAATTAATGCACCAGAGACAAAGGTAATTGTGTTGGACAGGAGAAATGTTAATCTTTACAAGTTGGATTTGAATATCTTAAGTCGAGAGCAGGAGATGAATTCATATATTTTGGTTCAATAATAATTAAAAATCTGAAAATGAATTGAGAAATTTTAAGATGTATAAATGGGTGAAAGATAGAAGGTAGTAAGCAGCCTACTACGAGGAATGAATGTGTTAATAAAAATAGCATTATAAGAGAGTATACCTCTACCCACTTTGTCATTTAAAAGTGAGATTTGGATCTATCAGGAAAAACATGAAAGCAAATTGAATGCAGAAGGAAACTAAATGAAAAATCTTGTGTTATTATAAGTACCAAGTGAGAAACACCATTTGGTAGGATGCTTTTAAAATCAGTATAATATCTATGATTACTCTATAGGGGCCCAACCCTGATACTAATATTCAGGGCTTTTTTTCTCATAGAACACCCAGAACGGAGTTCCGGCACCTTTTTTGGATAGAACCTTGTAGGGTAGGCAAGGCGGGTTGTATGACGTGTGTGAGTTCCGGCACCTTTTTTTTCTTTTTAGAAAAAAAGCACTGCTAATATTGATTACAGCATTCTTCAGCTCCTGAACTTTCCTTCAGATCTGGGGAGTTATAGTACTAATGCATTCAGAGCACAACAGGCTGGAGTAAACTGCTTTAAAAGCTGATAGCTTTGGATATTCTTTTAACGAAATGAGATCTTTACAACTCTGACCAATAGTCTGAGGGGGGAATATAACAGAGGAGGGAAAATTATCTTCCTCTACCATGAAAGAGTTGTTTAAGCACTTTACTTTTTTCCCCTATAGAATTTTATAAAGAAATGTCCTCAAGATTTCACCTCCTTTGGGAATTATATTATGAAGCCATCTTGTTAGAAAAATTGCTATCTTCTGCTTGAAACAAGAAAGATTGTGGAAGACAATAAGGGCATTTTGTTGCTGAGGTGGTGCTCTGCAGTATTAGCCAAAACATGGTGTGAATCATGTGCTGGGTTGCCCAAAGGAACTGTTGTCTACCTCGGTTGATTGCTTTAGGACACTCCACCAAATAATTCTTTGCCATTCTTCATTCTCTCTCAGGACATTAACAGGTATAATTTTAAATCTATTTATGAAGAGTGGCCACCTCTACCATCTTCCACCTATGAATTAGCTGATGGTATCATTGATTACTCTCCATACCAGTACTCAGCATTCTCCTACTGCCCTGATGGGAAATTTACATAAAATCTGATTAGTACAGGAGGAGAGAGTAAGACCTGTAAGTAAGGTTTTGTGCAAATCTGCTCTTCTGTTGGCAGGAAGAAGCTGAGAGCTAATATTATGGGGAGATTCCAAAAAATAAATAATTGACAAGAAATTCAGTTCACTGTCTAGGTAGAAATAAATTCCAATTCTGGAAGTAGGCTTTCTGCGGAGAAATATAGGATTGTTGTTTGAGGATTGGGTTTTTTGAGGTTTTGCTGAGGGAGTGCCCTTTTTCCCCCCTCTGTGTTTAAATCACTTTCTGCTTATCATAAAGCAAGAATAAGTCTGGATGGGAAATTTAAGGGTATTTCTCCATCCTAGCTATATTCTCTATGTGTATGAGATGGGCAGGATGATTATATTTCTGGAAGGAGAATCACTGAATTTTCACGTCATATGTCAAGGAGTCTGGTGGCTCATGTGGTTAGGATGCTGGTTTGGATGGCGGCAAGCCCACATTCAAGACCCAAGTGCAGCTGCATGGCAGGGTGAGCTTCCATCATTTGCTCCAGCTCCTTGACAGAATATTAAAGGAGCCCCCACTGGGCATCACCCAGGCAACTATCATGTCACTGGCTAATTCTTTCAACCCAGAAGCGCCTTAAATGGTGTTTCCAACATGAATGGGATATCATATGATCAGTACACTCTATTTTCTAACACACAGAGAAGCTGAGTCTATGATTACAACATAACTGCATAACCTTACTCTTATTATAATTGGGAAATAAAGAAATAATCCATTTGATCTTGATTTTATTTCTGGCATTATAGCAAGTACATAGTGACTGGGATATGGAGATTTTAGTTTGGTGAGGCCTGGAAGGAGGCTAGTGTTCAAAGTTATGAGTTGGGATCCATTTGGAAGTAAGAAAGGAAATAGAGAAAGATTATTTAAAGAAATCTTGATATTATCATTTATAATAAGCAGAGATATGTGAGCTCATGAAATTTCAATTAAAATATGGACTAAAGAAAAAGAATGATAGCATCACTACTTTCCTTGATGGCATTAGATCTATCATTCCTGTCCACCAAATTGTTTTCTTTCTGATACAAAATAAAAGTGATTTCATCTGGTATTTCCATCCCTATCTTGCTATTTTTGTGCACTGAAAAGTATTAAGGTTGGAATAACCAAAGGGTGCTCTCTTTGGAACTGTCCATGCTAATGACCCTAGTATTGTTTCCAGTGACTCTGGAAAGATATGTGTCTTTTCAACAAAGATATAGATAATGTAAATTTTTGCCTTGTTTTTGGCAATTAATTATTTTGTTGTTTGCTAATGTTAAGCTTCTTCTTCTTCTTTTTGTAAGCTGGATGTTTTGCTCTGATCTGGACACAGGCATTGACTCAGAGGGTGTTGGTTGTAAACAAATTTGGAAATTACCCGCAATATTTTCCCCAACAGATGTTGTTGAAGAACTCTAGCAAGTAGTATTCATTGCCTTAATTCCTGTTGTTTTATGTATTAAGATTAAAGATGAAAGAAACAAAATGCTTGGGAAGTTGTCTAAACTTAAAAAAATTCCAAATTGTACAATGTTTATGTCTGTGGTTTGCAGTTACAACAGCTATCCTCTAGCCAAAATCAGAACATAACATCAATTTGATCAATTCTCAAAATGTAAAAAAGAATTTGAAAGAGCTTTTGTCCTATATAAGATCTTCTAGTCGATCACTGGAAAATATCTAGAAATAGAAGTGATATCTGGAAAACATTCAGCAGAAAACTGATAAATATGCAGTATCCATGTCATTAATAAGAGAATGATCAAGACTCTCTTGTGTCTAGCTTATTAATGGTGACTACACGGACTACAGGTAATCCTGGTAACAGCATAGAAGCAATCTGCCACTGGTTCCTTTTGCAACGTTATTTGATCCCCCTAGTCTAGTCTATAATCCAGGACCTTCCTGGAGTAGTCCCACCCAAATACTAGTTAGGTCATACCTGCTTGTCTTTTTCAAGCCTGTGGAACAAACTGATTATCTATAAGAATTGAAAGGTAGAGTGTTTTCTGACATCTTCATTGATTTTCTGCATTTTCCTACAAATAAGTGGGAATGAACTGTCCCCAATCATCCACAAATGTTCAATGGCAAGCTTGCATAAAATACAATGTTGATGGACCTGAAGATCTTCTTTGATCTTTAGCCAGCAGGCTTGTGAATGAACTTATCCTAAATGACTTCTGCTGCTTAAAAGGAAAGTTTGTAAACATAGAATATGATTGGAAACTTCTTCTTTTTTGTTCTCTGTTTCTTTCCCCTTAAGCAAGACTGAATGAACCATCCTTGACCTTCTGTAATCACTATCCAAGCTAGTGACTGTATGAAAGATCTATGCTGAGGAGAAGGTCATACAGAATTAATGAAGTTCAAATTGCAAACATGAAAAAATAAATAAATTTGAAGGAAGAATAAATGGGTCAAAAGGAAAAGGAAGACTGATAAACTAATGGTTGGATGGAATTGATGAGAACTTGAAAAATAGAGTTGTAGATAAAAGATAATTCATGAAGCATATTTGGGTAGAAACAAAGAAAGAAGAGTTTTGTATTGGTGTGAACTAGATTTAATTGGGTTTCCTTTCCTTTCTTTTTTCTTATGTGCACCCTCAATAATTTTGGTTTTCTTCTTCTTCTTCTTTTATGATCTATATAATGTTGCATATCCCAAAAGGGAAGAATGATGAGTGGAAAGACAGTGTTGGGTTTCATTTGTAAAGTCATCTTGCATTCCATGTCTTTGAATGGCCATTTCTAGAAATTCCATGCATTGTGCCAGAGCATGACTGCAAGGAGGCATCTCATGGTCCAAAAGTCTCCCATCTAGGCAGGCCACTCATGGGATGTCTCATAGGAACTCAAAAGTGACAAATGTGTGGAATTTTATTTATTAATTTATTAAACTTCTACACTACCCATCTCACCCAAGTGATTCTGGGTGGTTTACAACAGTTTATGACCTTTCTACATATTTCCTCTCTGCCATTTCCACATTCAGATTGTGATAGCAGAATGTCATTTTTGTGGGTTTTGTATCCTTTCCAGAAAATAGGACTTTGAGGAAGTTTATAGAAATGTTTACATAGTTTTTATGTATAAATAGTGCAAAACTAATTAAATCTTAAAATGTGTACACTGCTTTTGCCATGTTTGCATCATTGTGATTTTTAGGATCCTGAAAACTAAATAAGTATGTCTATGGATGGGTAATAAAATTAGTTCAATATTGTTTTTTCCATCAGCTTTAAAATAAACCCCATATTTTTTCAACATCTCCTTCACCATTTTATGGCTACAAGGTTATCTGCACTATTTTCATAACATAATAAAGGAGGACATGTTGCATAAAATAAATATTATTTCTTCTGGCCTGCATAAAATAAACAAATGCTATTTCTTCTGGCCTGTCTCAGCTTATGTGAAAATATAAAATCTCAGCAAGGCAAACATTTACAGTATAATTTTTAAGGGGATTTTAATTTTTATATATCAGAGTATAGAGAAGGGAAAAGTTAGAGGCTAAATATCTACTTTTTTCAAGGCATCCTCCTCCCTTTTCTTTTCTTGTGTTCATAAATAATACATTTAGAGACTTCAGTATTAAACTCAAAGATCTAATTTATTTTCTGTATTGCAAAAGAATTCAATGTACTTTGAAGTTTTTAAAACTTTCTATTTTAAAAAGTTGTTTCTTACACTCTTAAATACATTAGCTTAATATAATAGCTTTGAATATTCCTTGTTATTACAGTATTCAATAACAATACTAGTCCAATACAAATCAGCAAAGTAAAAATTACCCCAAATTACTGGGTTTCTGAACTGTTTTTATGAGGCAACAGCTATTTCTGTAACGAACTCTTAATTACCTAAAGGAACTGATAAAGTCACACTCCATGTTCAGAGATTGGAATTAATGAAATTCAGTTTTTGATTCCCCCAAAGACTTTCCCATGTTACCCTGATTCAGGTGAGCCTGAGGGCACAGACAAACCCTCAAGTGGCCTCAACAGCTCTCAGAGAGTGCTAACAACCAGATGACTATATAAAAAAATGCAATCCTTCTGTCTATCTCCAACATCCTATCAGAACTTATCCTTCCATTCCCCCCCCCCGCATCCAGTCTCAACTGTCAATACCTATTCTTCCTCTCATCTCCCCCCAAAAAAGTACCTCGCAGACACTCCTGTGTATTTACCAAGAAAACCACAACATGGATAGAAAATATCCATGTCAGCATGTGGCAAGATGGGAAAAGAAGAAAGAAAGAAAGAAAGAAAGAAAGAAAGAAAGAAAGAAAGAAAGAAAGAAAGAAAGAAAGAAAGAAAGAAAGAAAGAAAGAATATATGTTTCTTGATTATTGGCTCCTCAGATTAGATGGCATTTAGCATGCTACTGAGGAAGAGCAACAGGTAATTCAGACTACTCATAGTGTTTATTACCTGGATAGATTAAAGCCTGTGGAACATCAAGTTGCAGGAAAAGAAAATCCAGAACTGCAATGATAGAATTACAGCAGGAATACAGAATATAAGAAGCGGGAAAGTTGAACATAGTGAAAAATGAAGTGACTACAAATTGACATCTTTGACATCAGCAAATAGAGATGGACTGGGATCAAATGCCTTTAGTTAGAAGGTCATATTGTTATTACTCAGGACATAAGAGAACAGATAAATGGGATGAAGGAGTATGAGAAATAGAAGTACCAGGCTGAAGGAGGAACTACAGCAGATGTGGAAAGTACATCACTGGAAAATAGTGGGGATGGGAGCACTTGGGGCTGTAACTCCAAAGCTGGGAGAGATGCTCCAACAGATCCCAGAAACAACGTCAGAGCCCTCTGTCCAGAAGAGTGCACTGCACAGAACCCTCAAACTCCCAGGCCCGTCATAGAGATCCCAAGATTGAGGGAGATACAAACCACCTGTAAGGTTGAGAATGGGGTGTGTGTGTGTTCTCCTTCTCTAAACTTATCTGCCATGCTTCAAAAGTTCAATTTTCCCGGAGTGGTTAGAGACTTAAGAAATTAACAACTTGTTTGTACTTTTACAAAAGATGTGCAGAAAGACATTTTCCCCCAAAGAAGTGCATTGCTTTATCAGCTGCAATATATTTGGGGGATTATAGCAAGAACTCACAAATTGAAAACCACACTCTCTAGAGGCAACAAATTCTAGCTACATATCTGACATATTTAGAGTGGGTGGTGATTTCTAGGAAGCCTAATGAAGCCTAGTTTTGAATTATGATTATCATCACTAGTTGCATTTTTCTCATTGATTTCCCTATTGTATGAGGAAAGATTTTAGTCAGAAGCTTCAGGGCAGCAACTGTTTTGATTTATTAGTCTTATTTAACTCACTGAAAGATATTCCAATTGAACAGTGAATTAAATTTGTTAAGCTAATACAGAATCCTTTAAGCAGATGCTACTCATCCAACTTGGACCTTCTATCTTAATACTAACTGCCAACATATTTTTGTTTTGTTTTATCTCTTGTGTCTTTCCTGGGAACTGCAACAATTCCTTTTCTCTCCCCAATAGTTTTGAATACTTAGTTTTAGTTTTAGTTCCCCAATGTCATTGTATTGTTCACTTTAACTGCTTTTCATTATTTTAACTAGTAATATTCCTGAAATCAAAAGCAGGACAACCTTAGGCCACACAGCAGTGGTTAACACAAATAAGATCTGGAAAAGCAGAGATATTGATACAAAAAGTTAGAGCAATAGTCTTTTCTATAATGTTGCATGGATGTGAGAGTTGGATACTAAGAATGACTGATCGAAGAAGAATTGATACCTTTGAACTATGATGCTGGTGTAAATTATTGTAAATATTATGTTGACAGCTAGAACAACCAACAGAGAAGTGTTGGATTGTATAAAACCAGACATATCACTAGAAGCCAGAATCACAAGCCTATGTCTGATTTATTTTGGCCACGTCATGTGTGAAAATTCATTGCAGTCATCAATGATGTTAGGAATGGCTAGTGGAACAAGAAGAAAAGATAAGCAAAGAACACGCTGTCTTGATAGCATCAAAACTGATACAAAGATGAACATCCAACAACTGAAAGAAGCTACATTTGACAGGGTATCAGGGAGAGCACTTACCTATAAAGTTGCCAAGATACCACTGAATAGGTTTCAAATATGGTAAAAACCAGGGGTATCAAACTGCTGGCCCGCAGGCCGGACGCATCACCAGGAAACCACGCCCACCCCATTGACGGCAATGGGGGAAAAGCTCTGATACTTTGCACAACATCACGTGATGTTGCGAGTTTGACATGTCTGGTATAAACTTAGATATCTTTCCTAGAATTGATAATTAAGGATTATTCAAGGACATTCTGAATTCTATTCCCTTAAATTTGGAAATGTGGAAGTAACTGTTAGCTCCACCAGGTAGACAAGACCAGGAAATCAACTATACAGAAAAACAAGAACTACCTTAATTGAGAGTAGCTACAATGCACTTCCTCTCTTTCTTATATCTCAATAAATCAGAGAGGCATCTGCCTGAGCAATTGCTAAATATTATCTTGTTTCTTTGACCTTAAAAATCTTTCCTCTTCCTAGGCCTCTATGTTAACAAGTGTTCTTAAGCTGAATTTGTTTCAATAGTTATTAAAGAGATTATAAATCTCATTCTTTTGTTCCACTGTAATATTTTCTTCCTGGTCCCAAATGGTTTCCATGCTGAATGGAAAACTGAAAACAAAAATGGATGAGAAATCTTGTTTATTAAAAATGAAAATGGAATGAATGAAATAGCAGGGACATTTTATGCAGAAAAAAAAAACCCATAACAGAATTGGATGGTATGAGCTTTCCTGAATTTACCTTTTTGTGTTCTTCAATTCATTTTCTTATTGCCTCTTTGTAATGCACAACTATTCCTTTCTCCTAGCCATCTGTTTGTCACTTATAATATTTTCATAGCAAACATACTATGGGCAGAGACAGATGATGTATGATTCCTCAGAAAAGCTGTCAGAAAAGTGTGCCAAAATTTGCTGTTCCAAATGCTGTGTGCTATTTTATACTAGTAAGCAGATTTGCAAACTGACTTGACTTTATACATTTAATAACAGGCAAGTTAAAGAAAGTGATTGATGTATTTTTCAGGCTTCATTTCTCCTTCTTCTCCCCTAAAAAATGTTCACCAGTATAAAAAAGGGGCACTAATTTGCTCTGCCTAATGTGGAATAGGCTAAAAACTGGGCAGGAAGGTTTTGGCTACACCTAGCACCAAAATAACTTACCAATCTAATTTTCCTTAAAAACTAATTTTAAATTAAAATTTTACTAATATTTAAGTAAAAAAGTTAATTAAATTTTAAACTAATTTTTAATTAAAATTTGAATTACATTTTTATAAGGAAAAAGGAAAAAATAACTTTTACATTTCTAAATCTTTAATATTTAAAATTTTCAAACAAAAATAAAACCCAAAGAATAATAAATTACACAAAATTAGAGATATTGGAAATTCTTCCAAAAATACCCTGCTACTGAGAGAAATTTAGAATTTACAATTCTTAAAATTTTTATAAACCTATAAGATTTTTCTATATCCTTTCATAGAAACTGTGACCTGAGAAAGGTTATTTTAAAAAACCTCTGCATTAAACCAAATGTTAAAAAAAGAACCTGCATTGAAAGTGATGGGAGCATTTGCAATAGCAACTATAAGAAGACTAACATAGTCAAGGAAAAACATATAAAACAACAAAATGAAAAAAAAAAACACAACTAAAAGAAGACTGCAACCAAACTGAAAACAGTAAAGAATTATTAACTATCAGAGAAAATGAACCTTTAGAAATAGATTGGTGGCAACATGTCACTCAGAGATTAAAAAAAATCAAGAACATTGTCTTTAGATAGATAGATAGATAGATAGATAGATAGATAGATAGATAGATAGATAGATAGATAGATAGATAGATAGATAGATAGATAGATAGATAGATAGATAGATAAAATACCAAATACAAAGCAAAAAGTAGGACACGGTGGGGAGGGAAAAGGGAAAGGAAAGTGAGGGGGAGAAGGGAAAAAGAAAAAAGAGACATTGATTTCCGACTTCCTCTGTTGCAGTAGAATGAAACATTAACATCAAGCCTCAACTTTTTACTTTTCCAGTATAAACTAGCCGTTTTTATAACAACAAATCAATCTAATCAGTAAAACCCAAAATCAAAGTTTCCTTTTTTTTTCCCCACCTTAAGCACAAAGTCCAGAAGCGGTCTCCATGTAGAAACAAAAGTACTTATATTCTTTTCTTTAATTAGAACAGCCAATTTAGCCATCTCTGCCAACTCCATCAGCTTCTGCAGCCATTCGTCCATAATGGGAATCAAAATGTCCTTCCATTTTTTGTACCTACAATAGTCTTGCTGCCATCAATATATATATAAGATCAAAGTTCCATTTTTTCCCCATTAAGACTAGAAGAAAAGTTTCTGATTTCATCTTTACTTTAAGAATTTTCTGTATTAGAATATGAATCCTATTTCATTGCTTTATCGCATGTCCACCATAAGTGGTAAAAGGTCCCTTCTTACACTTACATTTCCAAACTTCATTTGAAATACCTTTATACATTCTGGATAACTTATCTGGTGTTAAATACCAATGGTACATCATCTTATAAAAAATTCTTTTAAATTATAATTCAGTGTAAATTTTAAGCTTTTCGTCCACATATTCTCCCATTGTTCCAGCATTACATTATATCCAAAGTCATACAATGTTTTACATGTTCATTTTCCAAATTCAATTTCAATAACATTTTATAAATCTTAGCAATAATATGTTCATCACTACCACGCAATAAGATTTCCAATTCATTTTTAACAAAGTCAAACCCATAACTCTGTTTGTATAATTTGAATCTTTCTTTCAGTTGTTGATATGTAAGGCAATGGCCAACATAGCCCTCTGATTCTAACTCTTCCCTCGACTTGAGGGTAGGGTCACCACATAAGTCCACCAATCCTGCTTCACAACCATTTCTTTTCTAAAAGAAGCTTCCTGTGGGGACACTCAAAGAGGCAACTTTGTTGAGAATCTTGCTTTGAATTTATTCCAAACTCTTAGTATGGCATGTCTAACAAAGTGATTGTTAAAATCAACATTAACTTTAACTTTATCATACCATAAATAACCATGCCATCCAAACCCTCTAAATAAAGTAGCCTCTTATTGTGGAGGTTCACCAATTCTTTTAATCAGGCCAGGCAGCATGTGTCAAAATACAAAATTATATCTGGTAAATCCAACCCTCCTCTTTCCTTGCAATAATTTATATCTAATTCTTGGTTTTTTCCCTTGCCATATGAACTTGCCATTGTTTAAATGGAGCATCAGTTTCAAGTATTGGTAATGTCTGGAACAGAAAAAGCATCTTTGGTAAAACATTCATCATAATTACAGAGATCCTACCCAATAATGATAAATGCAGTTTGTCTCATCTTTGTAGATCCTGTTTAATATCATTCCAAAGAGGCACATAGTCAAATCAAATCAAATCAACCTTTATTGTCAAAGTACAACATGTGTACAATGAGATTGGCTAAGCCTCCCTTCGTGCACCCCCCCCCGACACAATTCACAGTGACAACACACAATCTTATTATACCACGTGAACTTATTGCACAACGCGCTAGCCCCACAAGTCTATCATACATGGAGTTATTTCCCATTCAGGAGTCTGACAGCCCATGGGTAGAAACTATTCTTTGGCCTGTTGGTGAGGTTGGCTATGCTTCTATATCTCCTGCCCGATAGTAGGAGAGTAAAGAAGTGCTGACTGTTTATTTTCTAGGTGACAAAATATTTTGGCTACTATTTTAATGTTTTCTGGCAACTCTTTCTTAATTCCATTCTATTCCTTTACTTTCATGAGAAATATCGCAAGAATACAGAAAATGTATTAATAATTGTTTTCCTACCTCCTATTTAATTTTTTCTTCAATATTCTTACAGTTATAAATTTGGATCAGTGTTTTTTTTAAAGCAAAGTAAGCTTTCTTAATAAAACACCAAACAAATAGGCTGGCAGAAGTATATTTCACCCTGTTTTCCCTTCAGCAGCACTTTTTTTCAGTCTCTGAAATATAGAGTAGTGACACGAAAGGAATCAAATTGGATATGCTTACAAGGAATGGACTTAATTGCCAAAGTTCTCTAAAGGCTCACTTCCAAGTTCTGGAAAAATAATAAATAAAACAATAAAGATAATAAACTAAACTACTACACCAGTAAAAACTAGAAAACTAGACTATAGTAGTTCTGTGCAAATAATACTGTGCAAATATAAAAATAATAAATTATCCTATTTCTTTCTAGAATATCTTCATTTTCTTAATCTTATTATCTTTTTTGTGCAATATTGTCCTATCCAGCAATATTGTTATCTGTAATATTGGGATCATTATCCTAATATGAACTGGAGGGTCCCACATTATAAGTTAGTAAACGCACTTACAAATGAAACTATTATTATTAACGAAATAATCTGATTCATTAAACATAGTTGATATTAATATAATACAGATCAGTCCAATACTATGCAGTTGGTAAACCATGGCAAATTTAGCAAAAAGAATAGTTCAGGCTAATTGAATGTTAGTAAATCAGGTAACCATTTCAAGGTCAATGGAAGTTTAGTACATACTTCAATTCAGTGAGAGACAGAGATGTTTAGGGAGTACCAAATTCAGTTCTATCAAAGAAATCTGAAGCTAGAGTTCAGGAAAGGAGGGGATCAAGACATAATTCACATTACAGAGTGTTCAGCTGCAGAAGGAACAAGATGAAAGAGAGAGAAAAAGGACATTCCGCCACAACAGCAATCCAACTTTGAGATTTATCTCCCTCCTCAATTAGAGACAGCAGAGTGAGAGAGAAAAATGAATTTACATGTTGTGCATTTTAGCCATAATAATGCACTTTATCAATAAATGATAAATGAACTGGTGATGTACACACAGACATGCTACCAGGGCATGCTATTGGATGCCTTTTTCTACAGACACCGCTTTGCTTGGAAGAGGAAAATGAAAGAGACAGAAGGTGTTCTGAAGGCAGAAAGAAGAGTGAGGGGAAAAGAGGGGTGATGCTGTCTTTGCAGCACTGAACTGCTTTACCACACAGTTGTAGTCCTCAAAGGCTGATGTTAAGATGGATTCTCCAATAGTTGGAAAAAAGGAAAAAAGAAGATGTGTATCAATAACTGCTTTTTTGCTGGGTTTTTTAAAAATATACTGTTTAATATACTTTTTTTAATTCACAGTTCTGCTGGAGCTGAGGACACTGGACATTCAAAGGAGGGGCATTGGTTTATTATAAGCTGACTCTTCTAAGCTATAAAGCTGACTCTTCTAAGCTATAAAGAAGACCTATCAAGATTATCCTGAAATCTAAGAAACAATGAAGTGGAAAGTTATAGCTCCTGGAAACCTGTGGGCTATAACTCCAAAATCAACTTAGTGGAAGACTCTGCCCATGTGAGGGGTACACTGGCTGGGGCTCACATCTATTTCAAACACAAGATACTTCATGCCACTTCTAGTCTTTCTTTTCCCTAGACTGGCTATACCCAATTCTTGCAACCATTCTTCATGTGTTTTTGTCTCCAGGCCCTTAATCATCTTAGTTGCTCTTCTTTGCACTTTTTCCAAAGTCTCAACATCTTTTTTGTAATGTGGTGACTAAAACTGGATGCAGTATTCCAGGTTTGATCTTATTAAGGATTTATAAAGCGGTACTAATGCTTCATGTGATTTTGTTTATACAGCCAAGGATTGTATTAGCTTTTTTGGTTGTTGCTGCACACTGCTGGCTCAGCTTTAAGTGATTGTCCACTAGGACTCCAAGGTCCCTCTCACAGTTACTGTTTTTGAGCCAGGTTTCGCCTAATCTGTATTTGTACCTTTGCTTTTCCCTGCCTAGATGTAAAACCTTGTTTTTTTCCACATTAAATTTAATGTTGTTGGATAGGGCCCATTGTTTAAGTCTATCAAGATCTTTTTGGATCCTAAGCTTGTCTTCTGGGGTGTTGGCTATTCTTGCCAGCTTAGTATCATCTGCATTAAGTTGCCCTTCTTTTTGATTTTGATTGTGTTTATTTTATCTGGCATTATTCCTTAATATGCTGCCATTGAGTTTCCCCAGATGCTTGTTTTATGAAGAACCACTGCCAATGAGTTGCTGGAGTATTTGGCTATTTAAACAAAGCCTGTGATAAGAATGGGAGGGGAGGGTAACAGATGTGAGAAGCAGAATGAAAGATAGCAGCATCATGACCAGCAAAAAAAGTCACAGAAAAAAGTCCTCATCTGTCCAGCTGCAAGCAGCAGAATGGGAAGAGCGGGGGAAGAAGAGAAAATATTTTCTGAAAATGAAAGTAATTGTGTATGTGGGATTTTGTGTGGTTTTAAAGATCAAGGGAGTTTTAAAACATGTAAAAACAAAACAAAACAAAAAATAGTAACAGCCAGGCTCTACCTTTGATATTTCTGCTTTTGACTTGGATTCAGAACCATGATGCAATGGAATATGGGAAACAGGCCAAGATTGAAACTTCTCAACTGGGACAGCCAGGACCTTTCTAATGCAAATGAATTGCTGTCTTCTGAAAAGATTTATGGGATAGTGCTGATCATAAAAGAGCTGGTCTTTCCCAGATACTTTTCAGAAGATGACATTATAAGCATCCAATTAATTGGTAAGTCATTTGAAGTCATTTGCATGTTGACTAAAAAAAGATGGTTAGCCTGATTTAGATGTCCCAACTGCTTATTGAAGTTATTGTTTCATCTGGATCCCTATCTGCTGTTTGGATGTTGAGATACCTTTTTCAAAATAGAAAGATGGATTTCACATGTTGTCCATTTAACCTCAACTGTTAATTGTTGATATTTGGAAATGATATTGAGAATTTTTGTAATTGGAAACATTTGCTTGGCATTGTAGAATAATATGCAAGACAATGGAGAATTGTTTTGACACTAGAAATAGCATTGCTGTCTACTTAATATTGCAATAGTACACTCTTCTCAAATGTATATACTTATTCGATTTTAAATTAGGAATTAAGTTCTTATTCTAGCAATGTTATTTTAAGTAATATGTCATCTTTCTGCTCCCATTGTGGCTATTTTTCTTCCTTGCATCTTTCCTGAATTTTCATTCACTTATGCAGAAAAAATGTGTAAAATTTTGAAATGATTTTATTTTAAAAAAATACTCATAGCTCATATTATTAATCCAAGATAAGCAAATTCACTTATTTCTTTGAGTAATTTAAAATGTAATTCTATGCACATATATGTAAAAACATACCTCATAAAAATCAATGCTTTTTAACTTCCAGATTTGCATAGGATTATGATTAAAAATAAGTATTTGTTTGCTGGGACAAATGAATATTATTAAAATGTTTTCATACATGTTTGCTTCTGTTACAAATATGCAAAAATGAAGTTTCACTAATTTAAAATTTTGCATCTCTATGTTTTGGGGAATGCTTCAAAGGATCTGTAAATGTAGATTTTTCTGAAAAAAAACACAACCCTGCAATCTTGCACGTGTTTATTTAGAATTAAGAGCCATTAGAGTTAATAAAATATATTACGTAAAGATATGTTACAAACTGAGTATAATAATAATCAAACTGAAAAAGGTCTTTATAAGGAGTGATGCATGAAGAATTTGGTGTTTGCAAAGTCTGAAATAACATGACTGATTTGCCCCATGCTTCAAATGAATGACCAAACCATTATGCAATTATTTTCTGCTTGTTGAATTGCTTTAAGTTTTGCAATCCTCTTTTCAGTTTAAAAAAATATCAAAATGTGTTTAATGAGGTGGATTTTAAAAGTGGATATATTTGTCTCAAATCCATCATTAAAAACATATTCAAATATGAATACATGTATATGTATATTCATTTATACATTCAATGTATAAATATGAAATTATGTATCCTAGAATTATTTCTTCAGTTTTAAACGTGTTAATTAATGAGGAAATGAGATAGACCAGGATTAGTAATGCATGCATGAAATACTTGATAAAGATGCTATATAAGATGATTCAAAAAACTCTAGTTAACGTAGTATTTTTTCTTTTACTCTGTTTTGGTATGGAAGTGCAAGGATTTGATCAAACATCAAACTTGCAATAAAATGAACAGAGGATTTAGCTGAATGATCCATTCAAGTCAGTGTTCATCCATCTTCCTGGAAAAAAGGAAGGAAGGAAAGAAGGAAGGAAGGGAGGGAGGGAGGGAGGGAGATGTTCTGATGTTATCTGCCAGCCGTTGTCAATGAAACTCAATGAGGAAGCAGCCAGGAAGTCAGGAATTGTTCCCACTGCTTTTTTGCCCACCCATCTGTTTCTCTGTTTAGGTAAGGAAATCGTTCTGGAATGATTAGCCAACAAATCCCAGGTTTCCAGTCCATTCTATTTTTTAGACTTAGATATTATTTAGTCACCATATCTTAAAGATTATCAATAAATCTACCCTCAATCAATTATTAATAGCACTTTTTAAGGATCTGATATCTGTTCTGATTTTGGTATCCCAAAATTTCATTGGATGTCCAAAGTGTTGTTGCTTATCTCCACTTAATGGCACATGCTTACTTTTAGTCAAGTTTATTTGATCATCTTTTTTTCTCCCTAATTAAGAAGATTCAGAAATGTTTCATTTTTTTTCTTTGAAGGAGAAATTATTTGATTGCCTGATCATTCAGACTGCTATTTCCTATTTTTTTTCCAGCTTTATGATATGCTTCTGGAATTGGGGCAAGCAGAAATATACATAGTATTCCAATGTAGTTGGTATTTTTTCTCTTCTCTTTGCTCCTTTTTGCTTCTTTTCTCTTCTCTTATCATCTATATTTGCTCTTAGAGCTCGTGTCTTTTAAGAAATAAGTTCAGAACCAACCACATTTACTTAGAAATGTGAAACCAGGAGAAATAAAAATAATAAATCACACCTTTGTTTGGACTAGGCCATAAAACTACGCTATTTTTTATTTTACTTTCCTCTCTCTATATATATTACAGGTAGAATAGGTACATGCTCTCTCTTCTTATATTTTGACTGATCATCCACTGTTGGAGTTACTATTTTCTGTCTAACAAATAAAGCAGAACTGAATTCTATGATGCTTTTCAAATGTGATACTGACATCAAATATGTGACTGAGACTTTCACCACAACTAGTCTTGGGTTTACCACAGCAATAGATATTAGAACATGGTCATGAAGCACAATATCATGTAACCATGTCACTTAGCAATAATAATTCTGTCAATTCTTGTTGCTGTTCTTAAGCAGGAACAGTGTAGGTCATTAGCAATAGCAATAGCAATAGCACTTAGACTTATATGCCTTATAGTGCCTTATAGTGCTTTACAGCACTCCCTCAACAATCTGGGTCCTTATTTAACTGATTTTGGAAGGATGGAAAGTTGAATCAATCTTGAGCTTGTCAGGATCAAACTCCAGGCTGTGGACAGAGTTAGCCTGCAATATTGCATTGTAGCCACTGCAGCACCAGGGCTCATAAGTGAAGACCTCATCTGACTCTGACTTTTGACTTCTTGCTGGCTTCCCCTTGACTTTGCTTGTGGGAAGCTGACAGAGAATGTAAAAGAAATCATGATCATATGACTACAGGAATGTTCAAATGGCTAGAACTATGAGAACCCATCAGAAGTACCATTCATTTAGCACCATTATAACTAGGTAGCTTAGCCAGAGGCCTAAAACCTTGGATTATACAGATATGCCTCTTCTGCAATTTGCCTTCCCTTCCAATGACTTTTTTACTGATATTGTAATCCACAAGCCATCCTCCATCATTGACGATTAGCTACAGTTTCAATGGCTCCTTGTCCATAGGGGCACAACCTTAGCTCATATGGTATTTTTTGTATTGGCCCTCCAAAACAGCTGTGGAAAGTGCATTGCAGCGTGCTAAGGTAATGCCCGTTGGATTTTTGAGACATTTATTTGTTAAAGGGGCTTTAAAAAGTTCTACAATGGTGTTCTGTGATAGTAAATTTGCAAAATTCATTAAAAATTTGTTTGGGTTGAAGAGATTAACTTCTTTTTGCAAAAATTATTTCTTTCTTCAGAAAATTTTTAATTAAAATTACATTTGTGAAAATTGTATACAAAGGCTGTACAAGTTAAAATGAATTATGGACAACATATAATGATTTTTGAATTTTAAAGAACTGAATATGAAATAAATGTCTTAGAATCAGGAGATAAAAACAAAGGGAGTTGAGTTGACAAAGAAAAATAAAAAACATGCTACAGAATGCAGTTTCTCATCATTAAACAGCATATTTGCACAGTTGTGATCTTCCCCATAAAATTGCTTCTGCCTAGGTAAAAGGTCGTTGGAAAGGTTTGCAGCCCTGAATTTTTAAAACTTGAGAAATGCAGAAATAACTGGAGATCTATCATCATAATAAAACACAAAGAGCAGGCAATGTGCTCTTTTTATGTTAGGCAGCAATGACAGAAAGAATGCAGTTAATATGAACATTTGTGACTTGTTCACAGCCACTCAAATTTTTGTTGCAACAGAATGGAAATTGGATTTGCTGTTGGCTTTTAGTTTCAAAGAAAATCTAAAAGTCTGGTATACAAGAAAAATCACACACATCTGCAGGAGACTGCACTTTAATAATCAAGTAACGATTCTAAAGGGAACAATTAGAGATGACTTTCAAACTGAAATAAATATGCTTATATAAAACGCCTGCTTGATATATAGTTTTTGATGGGGGAGGAAGGAATATAACAGATTAATTAGGTCAAAAGAATGTTAGGATAAATAGAGTTTAAGCATAGCAAGAGTGAGGGAAATAAATGATGTGTTTTCATTGATATGAATTATAGGGAAAATTCTATTTCTCCCATGTTGCCATAAATAAACTTCTTTGGCTTTTGAAGATGGGACGTGAGAAAGCTCAGTTTTCCTAAATTCTATCAGGTTTTCTATTCTAAGTAGGATAAAGTCATCTATTAATTATAATTCATAAGGTTAAAACAATGAGTAGCAGAAGTAGTGATAACTCACAAATTACAAACAATAGAACAAGCCTGTAGTCCTAATAAAAAGGTATGAAAAGAGAAGGATTGTGAAAAAAAAGATCTCCTCCAGATTTTTTTATGGAATAGAGGAGAGGGAAAATGTTGATAGTTCCAAGACTGGCTCTACAGAACAGCAAAGTGAAGATGCTGTCCTGAAATCAAGAGGTATAGCACTCTGTACTGGCAATGCTACTTTTACCCAGAAAGGAGAAAATCTTATGAGTGCCTCCCCTATTCCCTTGCAATTAGGGGAAACCATTAGGGGTGAACTATCCTTTCATGACACTTGACATATTTCATTTAGCGTCTGTTTCACTTAACCTCTTGGTAAGGCTTTCATATAGATAAAGTAGGATCAGAGACCACTACTGCTAAAGTCAAATTTCCGTAAGGTGTAAAAGGGAGAAGGTTTGTTTTATAACTATTTTACCACAATCAAAGAGTTGTAATGAATGCCTTTTGTACTCTTAGTGATTGCATGACTCAAATCTTGTATCCGCAAATATTTCACTGAGCAATAAACCACCTAATTGCTGCCATATTTTCAAATAATTTCTTTCCCAGCAACCCAATTAAAATATTAGGCTCTTTAAGGGAAGAGATTAAATTACATTTTTTCTGGAGTTCATTTTTATTGTTCTATTTGTTGGAAAGATTTATTATATGAAAAGTCAGAAAAGTGAAGGAAAATTTTAAATGGATCCAGATATTGTTCAGGAACAAAAGAACTGCATAGTTAGTTTTGGACACTTCAAAGCCTTATTTTCACCACATTGGACTATATGACAGTTGGGTTATGTATTTCATGGGAATTTCCAAATTAGCTTCTGGTTCACAGAGTTATACTGTATAAGGCTTTTGAGGGGAAAGTAATCAAAATCTACAAAATAGCAAGTGCATGATGCTGCACTTACCATTTTGCAAATTTTGCCCACTTGCTGCAAATGATCTAGGAGTTTACTTTTAAAGAAGCCATACAATTGCCACTAGTGAAGTTTGTATCACTAGAGTTGTGTAAAATGGCTGTTTTGATTCTAATTCTTATGCCTGTTTCATGTTAATGGGAACTAACTTGCATTCTAGGATGTTCAACCATCAGCTTCTTGAGACCTTATTCTACTGACTAAGTTTTGCCTGCCAAAAGCTATTCTATTCCTATTCTCATTTCAGGGACAGACCAAGGTATAAAGATGAAATTAAATCTCTCCTTTGATTTTGAAATTGAGGCAGGCTATCAACAATGTAGTCATGGGTGACTATTAAAGCTAATTTGCAATGCAATGCTTTTCAAAGTTGGACTTATTCATCCTGAATGTTTCAGAATTATTGGTCATAGTGGTTGAGGAACTGAAATGCAACTGAAATGCAATACATCATGCTAGGGACCAGTATAGGAAGGCTTTGATCAGCTGAAGGAGATATTTAATTTGAAGAGCTAAGAAAAATAACATTATTGTTGATGTTATCATTGTTACTTTGTTCTTATTTGTATTTCTAGATTTATTCATTGATCAACTATCACAATCTGAAAATGCTTCTGACTTTGCTCCTTGTTATTCTTGGGATCCAGACTTCTAAAACACAGCATCCTGGTATTTTATTTTCCTTTTGAAAATGCCTCACAAGTTGCTAATGCAGCTTGTCCTGTATATGCATTAGTCAATTAAAGGGCACAGTTCTTCGCAGCAGATGGGTGGATATTGGCATATTAAAATTAAAAATATTATTAAAAATATTGACTGCCCCTTGACATTGTCACTTTCTTTGTCAAAATGCATAGGTTTGATTTCGAAAGAGAAATTTTTTATGCAAGTAGAAAAACAAAGAAGCCTCAGTTGTATATTAAGTAAATAGAGCCAAGATGTGAGGATGGGAGTATGATGGATTATGTACAATGATTTATAAATATGGGTTATTTTTATACTGTTCTTTAATTGCACCCATGCAGTTTACAATAATGTTTTATATATTAACTCTTGTTTTGTTTTTGTTGTAGCCTCTGAAT
Source organism: Protobothrops mucrosquamatus (assembly GCF_001527695.2). Classification (NCBI taxonomy): domain Eukaryota; kingdom Metazoa; phylum Chordata; class Lepidosauria; order Squamata; family Viperidae; genus Protobothrops; species Protobothrops mucrosquamatus. The sequence goes on along the minus strand of NW_015386593.1, from coordinate 436,682 downwards.
CTGTAGATGTTGTCCTTCTGATTGACAGCTCTAATACTCTCGGCAGACAAGGTTTTGTCTTATTAAAAAATTCTGTGAATAAAATGATCAACAATCTTCCAATAGGGCCAAATAAATATCGCCTTGCACTTGCCCAATACAGCGATGATGTCCATGTTGAATTCCAGCTGGATGAGTTCAGAGGAAAAAGCCCTATCCTGAACCATGTTAAAAAGATATTTTCATTCCAGGGTGGGCCTTTAAGGACTGGAAATGCCATACAAAAGATCCACAAGACTCTTTTCAAGGCACCAAGAAGAGACAGACACCAAGTTTTGATTGTTACAACTTCAGGGGTATCAGAAGATGATGTGGAAGGACCTGCCACATTAATGAGGGAGGATGGGATAAAAATAATTGCTTTAGGAATGCTAAATGCATCTAAGCAAGAGCTGCAGTCAATGGCCACACATCCATTCAGTTACCATTCTAATACACTAAAAGATCTCCAAAAGTTTTCCTCAAATATATTGTCTGTCATTGAATCAGCTATAGCAACAAATGAGAGCTTAGTAATCACCACAACTACCCCAAGTACAACTTATGCTTACAGCATACCCATAAAAGGTAAAAGAAATAATACAGTATATTATCACAAATATTGATTATTAGGTTAACCATGAAGCTTTTTGGACAGGGGTTTGAAGTACCCTAGAGGAATTACTGTTTTGTTTTGTTTTTTTTAAAAACAACAACAACAACCTGGGCTTGTGTAGGCAAAATTATAGCTCTCCAAAACCTAATTTGAACTTTGCTTCATATTTTGTCCATGCATGTCCTTGAACAGTTGCTATATTGTACCCAATATTTGAGAACATGTAATATATAGATTAAAATGTACTAGTTTCTTGCCAAATTGTAATTCCTAATGAAAGAAGTAGTTTTATTCATTGAGAAAGGGGTATCATGCAAGTTCATTTATCACTTGAGAGATTAGCAGGATTGCACTGTTGGAGAAACACAACCTTGGAGAAGCCAAGTGGTTGATAGTTTCAGTTTCTCAATCTTGGCCACTCTTAGAACCCCCATTCCATTCCTAGAATTCCCCAGCCAGTCCGAAAAACATTGGTTTACAGCACAACTGTATTATTCATCGCATGGGATTCTGGAATTGGAGTAAATTACTTGCCATTGCAGGTGTCTAGGATCCATGATTCCTAGATAAATCTCCCAGAACAAAATGGTGGTGTAGTATGGTACGCATTGAAGAGCCTTCAGAGGAAGATTTTCTTTCTTTTCTAATACTGAACTTATTCCTCTAAATTTAGTTTTTCAAATAGGAAGGGAGAATCTTAAAATGATTCTATTTTCCTAATTGTGATACTGCTTTCAATAAATCCTGCATGTACGTTTTGCAGAAGGATTACTTTGTGAATAGTCATTGTCCAGGGCAGGTCGGTTAGATTCCCCCCCCCCCTTGCATTATAGTCATAAAAAACTCCCTTAGGATGGTTTCATAAGGCTAGAAGATCAGGAATTTGATTTTTCTCCATTATTTTCATTTACACACAAACTAACATACGCGCGCACACGCGCGCGCGTGCACACACACACACACAAACAAACAAACACACACCTTATACCAGTTTACTGAATTCTATTTTCCCCTCCCTTGGCTCCTACCTGCATTTTTTCTAGCCCAAAGATCCTTAGAGGCTGTTTTTCCTATCTCGTATCCCAGTGGTGGCGAACCTATGGCACGGTGCCAGAGGCGGCACTCAGAGCCCTCTCTGTGGGCACGCGTGCCGTCGCCCCAGTCCTGGGTTTTATAAAACTTTTTCGCTTTAGGCCTCTGCCGCCGTCTGCAAAAAAAAAAAAAGGTTCAACCAGTCAATTTCAACTTCTCGCGGGGAAAAAAAGATCTTGCAAAGTTGGAATTGATTGAACTTTTTAGTCCCACCCAGTCTGCCGTTACCACTGCAGCCACGCCCACCCAATGGACCACGCCCACCCAATGGGCCACACCCACCCGGCACCCGACAATGCATAAGTGGGCTTTGGGTTGCAGTTTGGGCACTCGGTCTCTAAAAGGTTTGCCATCACTGTCGTATCCTATTCTCCACTTCAGCCCTGATCAGCAGTAGGAAATTCTGAAGACCACATTATAATTTTCCTGGGATAGCCTGGGATAGCCCACTCTTAGGGGGCAAATTAAGGAATGTGAGACTATGTTGTACATGTTCCTATAAAATAACTGCTACAGGAGATTTGGTGCAAGAAAACTACTATAATGGATATGTTTGATCATAAAAGTCGACTTTTGTAAAAGCACATTTATGGAAGTTGTACTTTAGTTGCTCAGAAATATTTCCTATCGTCTTAGTTTTGTTTTATGATTCAGATAATTTTAAAGACAAAGATTTGGACTATAGATGCTTCAAATTTTAATTTTCTAAAGTTCAAAGAGTATCCTCATAAAACCTAGAGGAATTTCTGGTTAAAAAGAAAAGCTGGGGCTAGAGGCTTTGCTAATGTTTTTTAAAATTAAAATAATTTTTAATATATTGGTGAGCTACCCTAGAAACTCTAGCAAATGCCAAATGGAAAACTTGCAAAAAAGAAAGAAACTGTTAAGAAAAAAGACTTAATAATAATAATACGGTGCATTCTTTTTTGTTGCAGTTGCGGATTGTTCTTATGATTTAATTGCCGATGTTGTATTTGTGGTGGATGAAGCTGTTTCACCTGAAAATAGTGAACATATTATATCTTTCTTACAAAACGTAACAGCCTCTCTTGACGTGCAGAAAAGCTGCATCAGAATTGGTCTTGTGACATACAGCAACGAGCCTCGTGTACTTTCTCAACTGAACACAGAAACAGAGATAAAGGATCTTATATTGAAAATCACGAGCTTTTCTCCCAGGGAAGGAAATGCTAATTTAGGTGCTGCCTTAAACTTTACCAGGGAAATAATTTTTACTGAAAGTGCTGGAAGCAGAAGGACAGAAGGTGTGGAACAAATAGCTACCATCATCACCCACAGACCCGCTGAGGATAGTGTAACAGAAGCATCAAATCTCCTTTTGCAGAAAGATGTAACGGTATTTGCCATAAGCGTTGAAGGGGCTAATATCACACAGTTAGGGGGAGTAGTATCCTATCCCCCAAAGAGGAATATTATAAAAGTTGACCATTTTTCAAACCTGGCAGATGAGTCAAAAATCTTTGAGAGGAAACTGTTCCAGCACATTCATACGTTTTTTGCCCAAGGTGAAAGTATAGAACGGTTCCGATCAGGTAATGCCTTTGACGAAATGCATGTCATCTAGTTAAATCAGCTGAAACTATTTGAATGCTTGTTTTGCTTTGTCTTGTTTTTAAATCACCCAACTCTTGCCTTTTCTCTCATATTTCTGACACATTCTGAAATATCAATGTCCATTGCAGTTGGGTGATTAAAATTCAAATAAATGTGTTTGTTTGTTTAAAGCACCAGGCTAGAAAGTGGAAGACCTTGAGTTCAATTCCCATCTTAATCATGAAAGCCAGCTGGCTTTGGGCCAGTCATTCTCTCTCAGCCCTCCAATCTTTTATTTTTGTTATCTGTTATTGATTAACTGGGTGGAAGATATTTTCATTTACGTTGTTTTCAGTTTTGCTTTTAGTTTTTTATTGTGTATAATTACATTTCTCTATATCTTGTAAATCATCAAAAATGTTTTTGGATTGCAATGGGATTCAAAAGCAATAATAAATGAATGAATAATATCAGTAGTATGAGGGCCCAAGTCAGAGGTTCTACTTGAAATCTTAACAATAACACCCATATTCTTCAGAGATATCACTTAACTATATTCTCTGGCATTCCTTCTGACCTGCAAATTCCAATGTAGTGGAGAGGGTGCTCTCTAATAAGATCTCCACTATTTGTGGTTGACTCATGCCTTTCCTGGCTCCTTCAGGGGTCTGCAATGTGTTTGACCAACTGATTTGGGAGGAAGATGCACACCACCTCATCCTATTAGACTTCTCAGCAGCTTTGTATGTCATTGGGTATGATATCCTTCTGAACTATCTACAAAATTTGGAAGCTGCGGAAACCTATTTTGCTGAGACCCAATTGTTCCTCAATGCAGGGTTTCAATCAGTGGCTGCTGGGGGGGATAAGCTATTTACCTGCCTCTGATCTGTCTAACATTTGTTTATTCATGCAGGATGCATGGAAACAGAAAAAGCTGATATTTACTTTCTTGTTGATGGTTCATCAAGCATCAGTCCCTTCAATTTTGTTAACATGAAGACATTCCTAAAGGAAGTGATTAAGCTATTTACTATAGGACCTGATCATGTTCGATTTGGAGTTGTTCAGTTTGGAACGTCTTACCAAACAGAATTTGAACTTGATAAGTATATGAAAATCAGCCCTTTAGAAAAAGCCATTAATAATATAATCCAAATGGGAATAGACACGTACACTGGAGCTGCTATACGATCTATGCAGCCGTTATTTGAAAAAGCAAAAGAACAGCGAGGTGGCAAAATCCCTTATTATCTCATTGTACTGACAGATGGAGAAGCACATGATAACGTGCTGGAACCTTCTAAAATGCTAAGAAAATCAGGTGTCAATATTTATGCTATTGGTGTGAAACCTGCTAATATCACACAGTTAAATGAGATTGCAGACTCAGGATCAAAGGTTTACTATGTGGAACAGTTTGACTCCTTGAAAAATATAAAAAATGAAATTGTTCAAGACATATGCTCTGAAAAAGGTAAGAAGCATCCACTACTCCTTTAAATAAAATCTGTTCTGTTCTGTTATGTAGAGTCCTTGGTGCTTTCTAAACTTGATTGTTTGCTTGCAGACATTTCATTACATGATTAGGCAATATCATCAGTACTAGTGAGTGTAGGTTGGTCCCTATATAATAGTTTGTCCTGGGTTGTTGAAATTATATGGTTGAGTCTGTCCATGTGTTGTGAAATGTTTTCATTGTGACTTCTGACTGCTAGTTGAGGTTCATGAACGCACTATGCTTGTCTACTGCCTGCTTGCCCTGCATAACGGCTGTTACAGTCCTTACTATAATGTTGTAGATAACTGTTAACTCTATAGATAGTATAGAGAGATATTTTCTGTTGAGCACTTAGACTCCAGGGGTCCAGACTTGAAAGGCAGATGCTGCATTTGTAAAGTTAAAGGCTTTCTTCTCCTCCAAATGCACCGTTGTTTTATCTTTTCCCAGTTGAACTCTGAAATGAGAAGATCATCTAGAAAAAAATAAACCATAATAGCTGTAAAATACTCAATTTTAGCTGGATGAACTTTGGTTGACTTCAATATTCTGAACTTTCAATGACTGATAGCAAAGGGAACGTAATTGCTGAGGAGAAATTAGTCCTATTGCAATTTACAGTCTGGCAGCTGATATTAATTTAGTGTTATAAACCCAGACAGAACATCTTTGAAAATTTTTTGTTTTATGTTATGTCTGTTACAAATTTTTGAAAAGGTTTGAGCTGACCTTTGGGATGTGGGAGAACATTGAGGACCGAGGATGGCATTCTCCTGCATTCCTCTTTGATTAACTATTAATTGCTTTGCTGTTGAAAATATGCTTTTCTCTTCTACTAGATTCATAGAAATTCAGTGGTTTAACCCGAATAATTATTCTTTTCCCCCATATAGCCTGTGAGGAAATGAAAGCTGATGTCATGTTCTTAGTGGACAGCTCTGGAAGTATAAGCGATCAGGATTTTGAGAAAATGAAGAAGTTCATGAAAGAATTAGTAGATAAGTGTAGTGTTGGTTTACATGAAGTGCAAGTTGGCGTTGTTCAATTCAGTAGCATCAATCAAGAAGAGTTACCACTCAGCTCATCAAAAGACCACATTATTAACTCTATTGGGAACATGGAGCAAATGAAACAGAACACTTATACAGGAAAAGCTCTGCAATTTGTTTCTGATTATTTCAAACCTTCCAAAGGAGCACGGTCTTCTGTCAACAAAATTCTTATCCTCCTCACAGATGGGGAAGCACAAGATAATGTAAGAGAACCAGCCAGTGCTCTAAGAAAAGAAGGTGTCATTATTTATTCCATTGGGATTACTGGTGCCAATGTTACACAACTAGTAGAGATCAGTGGAACACAAACCAAGATGTTTTACTTGCAAGATTATGATCGTCTGAAATTCATAGAGAAAGACATCATATTTGGCATATGCACTCCGTATAAGCCAATGGGTTAGTATTCAGTCTTTTGCTCTTGGGCATTTATATGAATGGGCTACTTGGTTGGGTGAATAAAAATAACATGGGCTTTATACATTTCTGAAGAAAACTAAAATGATACTGTAAAAAACAGAAAATGTAGTATGACATTTGCTTTAACAGTGGACAAAATGTTGTAGGCAGATTTATATACTGTATACCTGCCAGATTTTATGAAAATGCTACCTTAAATGATGAATTCCTGGAGTCCCTTCTCAAAAGATCAAAATGCACTTTTTTTAAAAAAGTTGTGTTTTGGAATAAAGATGATATATCCTTAAAAAGGAGAGCTAGTCTGATTTAGTGGTTAAGACATAACATCAGAAACCAGGAAACTGTGACTTCTAGTCCCATTTTTAGACTCAAAAAGCCAGCTAGATAACTTTGGCCCAATCACTCTGCCTCTGATAATGTCAGGTTTAGGCGCAAGCTGGTTGGTCAATTCCTATCACAACCAATGGGTCAGATCATTTGTTGATCTGAAAACAAAACAAAACAAAAAGAGTCTGCACTTGGAGAAAATATTAGATCCATTTCTGGTCCACTTCTGAAGATAAATTAACTCAGGGCTTCATTTTGACCCATGCTATTGCTAAAATATTCCACTTTCATAAAATTTGTTAAACCCCCTCTAAATATTTCTAGCAATTGAAATTTCTGATGTAAGGAAAGAGATAAACAACGAAGTACTTATGAAGTAAATATTTTAATAATGTTTCTTTAATTTAATGTTATTTTAATTCACATTAAATCAACGTTATATTAACTCATATTTATTTTTTGCTATGGCTCATTTTTTTGATATTGCAACATCTATATATTCTGAAGTTGTACATCCTTGCTGAAGTCAAGAATTGGTGGATGTAGGAAGATGTTTTCATCACATGCATAATTTGAATCAGTTTTCTATTTGTCTCTGCTTGTGCCCATTTTTCCCCTTGTAAATCTCAGGATTTACTTAACTTTGATGTTAATAAATGGAGGTATTTGGTTAGATTATTTTTCTAAGATTAAGTGGAGATGTGACAACCAGTTACCTAAAGGCAGTGGTGGGATTCAAATAACTGAACAACTGGTTCTATGCGTGGATGCAGGCCTGGACCTCTGAGACATAGAATGGACTTCTGGAAGTGCATCCACGCACTTCCGTTGGGCCTCCAGGCCTCTAAGGCCCAGAACAGACTTCCGGAAGCAGTGTGCATTCAGCTGGTTCTCCGAACTCAACAAAATTTAGCTACTGGTTCTGCCAAACTGGTGCAAATTGGTTGAATCTCACCATTGCCTAAAGGGAAGGACTTCATGAAGACTGTTGCAGCAGGGGTTTCAAGAATTATAAGCTGGAGGGCCAAATACACTTTTGGGTCACAAGAAAAGTAAATGACAACAACCTAGACCACTGTGAATACACAGTTTCTTCCAACTCCCAGAGGCAAACAACAACAACAACAACAACAAACAAATTACCCCAAAGCTGGACTGATCAAATACTAGGATTTTGCCAAGCCAAAAGCATGTGTGCACATCAGACAGTTGGGCTATATCTAATTTATAATAAAATCCTGACATTTAGTAATTATCCTTCTTCTTCTCTCTCCCCCGAGTATATAAGTGAAATGTTATTTTATTGACTGCTACATACTAATAATTGATTCACAATCTAACCCAAAGAGAAGATAAATAAAAGTTGTCTTTACCTGCAATACTGCAGGATAATTGTCAAATGGTGGATAAACTGTTTAATATGAGAGGGAACATGGCTGAGTGAATTTTCTTTGCAGTGATCTTGTGATACAAATGTTTGTGCCATTCTTATAATAAAATAATAGAAAATGGAAACTCAGTTAATTTAATTTAATTTTTAAAGTGTAGCAACAAAAAAGCCCCTGATTGAAAATACATTACAGTAGAGCAGTTTTTTTCCAATGATCTCTAGTCTGGATATTGATTTTTTTTAAAAATAGAATTGAAGAAAATATTATCAAAAAAAAAAAAACTCTTGAAAATTTCATTTGATATTTATCTTATGATGAACCCCACTGTTTCAGTAAAAATGCATATAGAAATGCATGTTAACTTTATAAAACAATCAGATTCTTTCTCAAATAAATGAAGCATTAGCACATCAGCAAGATAACCTATTTATAATAAACATAGCATTAATGAGAATTCACACACTTTTTGTTTATAAAGGAACATGAATGTAGGAGTAAAGATATGTGGCAATATGATTTTTTTTAATGATGCTTTTATTTTGTCTTGTTTGCTTTACAGAATGCAAAAGGATAAACCGTTTAGATCTGGTTTTTGTAATTGATAGTTCTACCAGTATTGGTGGAACTAACTACGCTCTTGTGCAAAACTTCATAATTGGCATTGTGAATAAATCTTATGTAGGTATAAATCATGTTCAGTTTGGAGCAATGAAGTATTCTGATAATCCAGAAATTATGTTCAAGCTAAATACATATAGTAAAAAATCAGATATCATTCAATTTATTCAGAATGATGTACTTTTAGAAGGAAATACATACACGGCAAAAGCTCTTCAGCTCTCAAAAGGTCTTTTAACTAAAGAGAATGGCAGCCGCCTACACCAAGGTGTCCCTCAAGTTCTTATGGTCATAACAGATGGAGAATCTCATGATAGGGCAAAACTTGATAGCATTTCAAATGAACTCAGAAAGAAAGGAACTATTATTTATGCCATTGGAATAAAAGATGCAAAACCTGAGGAACTTGAAATCATGGCTGGATCAAAAAGTAACTGGTTCTACATGTCATCATTTGAGGGACTGCAAAACATATCCACGGACCTGTCAAACCAATTGTGTATTGATTCAAGACCAGGTAATATATTGTCTATTTTTTCCTTATATATGGTGTATTTTTCTAAATAAATAACTATCTAATAGCTGTAATATATTTATTTGTTTCTTTACATCCCACCATTATTATTATTATAAACTGCTCAAGATGGTGAATGTACAATACAGAGTAGTAAGACGTTGCAAGATATTGGTTAAGAGAACCAATCTAATGTAATGTTTAAGGCACCAGACTAGAAACTAGGAGACTATGAATTCTGGTCCTGCCTTAGGCACAAAGCCAGCTGGGTGACCCTGAGCTAGTCATTTTCTCTCAGTTCTAGGAAGGACATGACGGTAAATCCTTTCTGAAAAGCTTGCCAAGAAAATAATTGCCAGGGGTCAACACTGACTCAAAGGTGTGCATGCACATGCACACAGACACACACACACACACACACACACACAAGATATTGGGCTAAATCTGCATGAGGTAATATTTTAAGCTTGCCAATTCCAAATGTGAATAGTCAATCCCCAAGCTTTTATCCAAGATGCTACTTCCAATTACATTAAAGTGAAAGTATTTCGGTGCAAGATGTCCCAGATCCTGTTGCTGGCCCAGTGACCACTATTTACATATGTTGTGACAAAAGGTTAAGCACTGGCATCATGCATTAATTCTTTATATCTGTATCAGTTATTTCTATGAAAATTAAATAAATATGATTTAATAGTAATAATAGTAGTAGTAGTAGTAGTAGTAGTAGTAGTAGTAATAATAATAATAATAATAATAATAATAATAATAATAATGATGATGATGATGATGATGATGATGATGATGATGATGATGATGATGATGATGATGATGATGATGATGATGTTGGGACCTTGGAGGTCATTGAGTCCAACCCCCTGCTCAGGCAGGAAACCCTACACCATTTAGCTGCCCATCTTAAAATAACTATGGGTGGCTTATAGCCAATAAAACAGTATAAAACAATGTAACAGTATGTAAACCAACAGCAATAAAAATAAAAATAGAAAAACCTGGCACTGCAGCCCTACTTCTCAATGCACCCACATTCCCATTTTATCCTCACATCACCCTATCCCAATTGCCTGGGGGAAGAGCCAGGTTTTAAGTACTCTATGGAAAGATAGAGGGAGAGGGCCTGTTGGATCTCAGGGGAGAGGGTGTTCCATAATGCAGGGCCTAAAGCAGAAAATGCATGCTTCCAAGTTCCCGCAAGATGTCAGTATTTAAGGGAAGGGATCCTATTCACTCTGGTGGAGAGAGGGGGTCTTGCAGATAACCTGGCCCCTCTGGTGGAGAGAGGGGGTCTTGCAGATAACCTGGCCCCATGCCATGTAGGGCTTTAAAGATAATAACCAGCACTTTGAATTGTACCCAGAGAAAAATGGGAGCCAGTGCAGCTTATGGGTGACTCTAGGAACACCCAACACTCCATGTGTCACTACATTCTGGAACAGTTGTAACTTCCGTGTCATGTTCAATGGCAGCCCCATGTAGAGTGCATTTTAAAGGCAAAGAATTTCATATTTTTAGATTTCTATACTTATTCATAAAATAATCTGAGAGCAGACAAAGGGGCCCTTAAACCTAAAGGTATTGAGATGAAGACAATTCAAATGTTTCCATAATTGTCCAAGACATGTTTCAGTTTGAAATCTGTTTTATCCTATTGCCATATATTACTATAAAACATGTTGATGTCATCTATATTAATTTACTTGAAGATAAGGACAACAGGAAGCTTGCAAACTTTTCCTTTTTCTCAAAAAGTGGGAAAAAATAATCTTTTGCAATAAAAATGTAAATTCTTTGTAGTCCTATTCAGATAGATGAGCTACATGCTTAGTTTCAAGTAAATAAAACACAAGAGGGACGACTGCATACTGATTACAAAACATCATGATATATGCCAGACAGACTCAAGAAAAAGGAAATGGAGCTGCCACAACATGGGGAAAATTCTGCAGGCTTATAGATTCTTAAGGTGATCTACTGGCTGGTCTCTTTTAAAAAAAATAATAGACTTGTGCAAATTGAGATTCATATTCTCTTTAACCTGTCCTATGTGGTTCCTTTTGTTCTTTTGGTGCAATACTGAAGCAGAATATCATGTTTTTTATTGGATTCCTTTTGTAGAATGTGACATTGAAGCAGAACTTGTTTTCCTAACTGATTCCCGAAGTATCCCGGACAAAGAACTGAAGAGTGTAAAGGATTTTGTGATAAACTTGCTTAAGTCAATTATTAATAAAGACAATATTCTAGTTGGCATGGCCCAATTCAGTAATACCCTTCAAGAAGTATTCCAGCTTGGCGCTTATCAAAACCTACCAGAACTATATAGTAAAATCACTAATATGTCACTGATCACAGGGGGTTCCACATTGATTGGACATGCCCTCAAAGAAGTCAAAACCTTTTTCAAAACCAGCAAACAAAGAGTAGCTCGAAGTATTAACCAAAAATTGTTCATATTCACTGATGGAAGATCAGATGATGAGTTTCCTCAAGCAGCAAAAGATCTGAGAGATGAAGGTGTGGAAATCCATGCAATTGCAGTAGGAAATGTGACTGATGCAAACCTTCTGCAGATTACCAACTCTCCAAATAGAAAATATAAGGTTGACCATTACAGTGATCTAAAAAGTCTTGTAAATCACATAAATAAGGAAATTTGTAAAGAGACTACTGAAGCAAGTAAGTTCCATTCAGTTAAAATAAATGCTTGGTTACTTACATCATAATGGATTTTAGTTGCTAATATTTGTTTCTTGTCATCTAGCTAATTGTAACCATCTCTTTTGTTATTTGGTTTGTTGGACAAAATCCAGAAGTCCATGTGATTAATTCTCTGCCTGCAAAAAGGACCTTGTTCTTTTCTGATTTTCTTTTCAAAGCATTCCAGACTGCAGAGTGAAAGAGTGGATAAGGCAAAGAGATCTCGTTAAGGAGAAGTAAAAAAACTTATTTTGCATCCATACACATAGTTCTCATGCCTAATGTAACTAAGTAGATAACATGCATTTTTTCAATGTTTCAATGAATATATTATTTATATTCTAATCATTTTTCCTACTACAGTCAAGCCAATTATACTCCATTGCTTGATTTGAGAATGCTTTGAAGCTAATAGATTTTCTAGGGATAAATTTTAAAATCATCTAAGTAAAATAACAATGCCAGCATTAAACTAAAGTAAAATTCACAAACTATTGAGAAATCAGTTGTGAAATATCAGTAAGAAGAAAAATCTATTTTAAAAAAACTTTTAAGAAGAAATTATTTTGTGAGGTTAGTGCATTTGCCAGAGCCTTTCAGTCTCTAGTTACAACATTGTGACATGTGACATGTGACATGCCTGAGGCAGCTTAAAGAAAACACACACATCCTGGAGTTTATGTGTTTCTTTATTTTGTGAGCCTTTCTTGCTTTGTACTTGATTCCTGTGTCTTTAAGGGTACAGGGGAGGGATGGGGGGTGCATTCTTACTACACTGTGAAAGGAGAGCTCAGAAGGACCAACCAGCTAGCTTAGGGGTCTACAAACTTAGCAACCTTAAGACCTGTGGATTTCAACTCCCAGAGTTCCTCAACCAGCCATGAGGGCTGAGGAATTCTGGGAGTTGAAGTCCACAAGTCTTAAAAGTGCCAAGTTTGAAGACCCCTGAGCTAGCTGGTAGTGGTGCATATTAATAAACATGGTTAAATTCATCATACATTTGTCAGTGCAAAGGGAAAGTGATTCAGCAAAGGAACAGCCAACGAAGAAATTAAAACTGGTACTTTTTTCCTTTTTTTCCTACAGTTTGTAATATTTTATTAGATTATAGAATAAAATACAAACATACTAAAGCAAATAGTAGGACATAGTTGGGAGGAAAAAGGGGGGGAAAGTGAGGGGGAGAAGGGAAAAAGAACAGACTTCCTCTGTTGCAGTAGAAGGAAGCATTAACATTGAACCTCAACTTTTTATTTTTCTATAATATTATAAATTAGCCATTTCTATAACAAATGAATCTAAACAGTAAAATACAAAATCCCCCCCCCCCTATTTTTTAGTATTAAGTTTTTGACACCTTGCTAAGCACTGGTGATACTCAAATATTATCATGTCCTAAAAGTGGTACAATCTGTGAAAAGGTTGAAAAGCCCTGATCTAGATAACCCCTCAAGAAATAAAAAGCAATCAATTCTATTACAGTGTTAACTGTTGTCAGAATCTGCTTGAATTTAACAAATTTGTTTTTATTTATTTCTGATATTTTGCCTTTGTGTTCATCCAAACAGCATGTTTTGTAGATGTTATTATTGGATTTGATATGTCATCTCAGAAACCAGGGGACAATTTATTCAGTAAGCAACAACATTTGGAGATTCATCTTCCTGATATTATAAAAGGCCTAACGTCTTTAAGCAGTACAAATTGCTCTAAGGATAAAAAAGCACAATTCAGTGTGACTATTTCAGTAGAAAACACAGAAAAATCCTTCCAGAAAAAAATTCATCATGTTGATGACACAAATATAGTAAAAGAACTCAAAAACATTGTGCTCAACAGACCATCTCAGCTCAACATCGACTTCTTGGACAGTATTTGGAATTCAGTTAAAAATGTGACTGACATAAAAAATCGAAACACGGTAATTTATTTTCATGTTAATAGTTTCTATTAAAATATTGCATTATATCAGATATCAACATTATTTAAGTTGGTATAATTTAAGTTTATTTAATTAATAATTTCATACTCTCTTAAAATTGCATTGCATAAATCAAAGTAGAGGAATTGTAATCATTTTGATATACTGTATATTACATTTTCTGGTTGCAATGACCCTTAGCTAGAGATTTGATTAAAACTTTTTGAGAAAATTGGAACATTTATAGAACAGCCTTTAATAAATTCAGCTCATTTATATTTTACAGGTTGAATGAAATTATGTTATAGAACGAATTTATTAATTTTTTATTGTTTTCTGCAAACTTTATTATAGTGAAGTAATGAACAGTTAAAAGAATATATATTGCTAGATTGAATCTGGATCAATCACCAGGACTAGTTTAATCTAAGATTGATCTTGCAACATTATCCTGAGACACATATATTTGTCTTCATTCGTGGGAATATAATAATAATAATAATAATAATAATAATAATAATAATAATAATAATAATAATAATAATAATAATAATAATAATAATAATAATGATGATGATGATGATGATGTTGGAAGGCAAAAATGCAAGAAATTCCCATTGGCTGAAAATATTATATGCCAATCAATTTTCTTGAACAATCCTTTAATTAAAGTTGATTTTGCTCACTTTTGATCTCCATTTTAATTAATTCAAAAACTACTTATGGATATTTCAAAGGATCTATCTCTCTTTAATACTATAAATGGCTTTATATACACTCAGCCTGTGCATTGGTTTGACAATTATTTCTTCTTATCTATTGTGTTTTTTCCTATTTCCAATATTTCGTTTAAATAATTTTCAACAGAAGAAACATGTTTTCTTGTCATCCTTATCAATGATGGTTTATCTAAGTGCATCTACATTTCTCCAAATGTATACATTTCTCTTTAAAGCTCATCAAACTATTTAATGAATGAATCTGTGTTATACCATATGGTTCTTGTTTTGGTTCCCTTGGTCTATGTCCCTATTTTAATTTCATTGTTCTTAACCTTTTTTAGGTATTACTTCTTTTCTCAGATGGCTTGGATGATAATATAATAACACTTGGACAAAAATCTGAAGAACTTAGAATACAAGGTAATCAGAAAATCAAATGTAATACTTTACATTATTATTCCAAAATTCTTCCTTGTTCAAATTCAGGTTTGCAAGTTCTCATCTGCCCTTCCTTGGTTAGCCTAAAATAACTTTATCTAGAAAATATTTCAGGAAACTAGAAATATTTAATTAAACAGTTGAAAGAACAAATTGTTTTACATTTTAAGACAAAAGGTGAAGTAATTCTTTGGTAATAAAGAATGGTAACAAATTCTAATGAAGGATTTTCATCTGATGAACAGCATTGTAAAAGATCTTGTTCTTGTCCTATCTAGCAAAAAGATTTTACAATTTCAACACAATTTCTACCATATTAGAAGGATTCAACAATTTCAGTTATCCATTCTGTGTCCATGTCACTGTTCCATGTGTTATTATTATTTTTAAACAAATATCCACCATTGTATGTTTTACGTATTGGGGTTCGTGGCATTGAAGCGAGACACAAGTTGTTAACCAAGTTCTTTCTTTATTCGTTCCACTGTACCACTCGGCCAGCAAACAGGCGCGTAGGCCTTTTATAGTCTCCCAAACCCAACCAATCACAAACACCCTCTTTCACGCCTTGCGCATGCGCACAAGACCGGCACCAACCAGTCTGGTCCTGGGCAGCTTTTAGGTTGCCCAGGACCGTTTGCAACATTTCTGGGCCTGCTGAATTGCCGCAGCAGGCCCAGGACACAACACCCCTCCCCCCGGATAAAGCACACATAACTATACACACAATACATTTGTTCAAGGGGCAGGGAATAGTGGATTTACTCTGGCCCAGGACACAAGTATGAATTTTGGATGCACGGGTCCTCAGTTATATGTGCTTCTATGCCAGGGTTTTCAAACTCGCAACATCACGTGACATGTCGTGATGTATCACGACTTTTTCCCCATTGCCAGCAATGGGGTGGGCGCAGTTTCGGTGTGACGCATCCAGCCCGCGGGCCAGCAGTTTGACGCCCCTGTTCAACGCAATCTTTTAATTAATTTTTTTACCCCTTTTAAAGTCACAGTTATGCATGTCTAAAAATTAGTTCCATTGCTATATCAAACACAGGGGGGGAGACTGGAAGTTTTTATTCCTGATTATGTTTAGCTACCTGAATTATTCTGCAATATTTATATTTGGTACATGTGTCCAACTGTTCACAGGAATGTGAAAAGGAATAATTTATAATAACCCAAGAAGCAGATATTAAAAAGTTATTGCTAATAATCACTGTTTCAAATAGGACTAGATGGACTCATAACTGTTGCCCTGGAAGGAACCAAAAATATTGATCAACTTCAGCATATTGAGTTTGGAAAGGGATTTGGATATAACACTCAATTATCAATTGACACAGAAAATGTGGCCACAAGGATCATTCAGTACATGGTAAGTTCATAAGAGAGAACCAATGGATTAGATTTCGAGACCTAAAGGATCCTTTCTTTTCTTGAGTAGCATAACATGATTACAAAAAGCATCCACAGAAGAGGGCAAGGGAGAGCAAATGGCAAAGGGAACTTTGCCTTTGCAAAACTGCAAATACTGCAACTTTTATAATGTGTGTCATGAAACTGCATCATATCTGTATAGATGAATGTTGCTTTTGTCATTTTGGTGAAAGCCTTGGATGCTGTAGACCTCTCTAAGAATCAACATAAAAGCAACAGTTATAACACTCATAAGTAATTATAACAAACCAAATTTTCTAAAGATAAAATCATAATGTCTTCTCTTCAAGGACCAAATTGCTGAGCGAAAGTGCTGCTGCATATTGTGTAGATGTGAGGGGGAAGAAGGACCCCGCGGAGAAAGACGAGAAAAGGGGCCCAAGGTAAATATATTATGAATCACTTAATTCTGATCCCAGTATGACAGAGACTTGCACTGACAACTTCACTTCAATTAAAAATTTAAGATTGTGGAAAATTATCAGGATAGGCAAAAATAAAAATTATAAAAAGAGTATAACACTAGCACTTGGGACTAGTGAAGCAGTACTACAGTTTTATTGTTAGGTATCGATATATAAACAACACACACACAGAGAGAGACATACACAGACACACAGACACACAGACACATAGACACACATACACAGACATACATACACACACACACACACACACACATATATATATATACATTTCTTCACATTTATTTCTTCACATTTATTTCTTTACATTTATTCTTTCATAATAAAACAAATGTGCAAGAGCATTAATGGGAGTGTCAAAAAAAACCCCAAAATTGTTTCTCTAACAAAAGTCCATCATGTTAAGTGTAGAGGGTAATGCTAGCAGCTTTCTCTTCATCACAGACCATTAGTGTATCCTGTTTGCCATTTTGGAATAAAGATTTTCACTTGAATACATCAATTATTTCAATATTTACAATTTTAATTTATATTTTCAGGGCACAACTGGTTTTGCGGGACATCCAGGATATCCCGGAGATGATGGAGAGCAGGTAAATTGTGTAATATTTGAATTAATTCCTCATCATGTAGGGTAAGTACATATTTGATTAGTTACATAACATGTGATTTGATTTTCTGTTTCAGGGTCCCATGGGAATCCCTGGAATTCAGGGAAAGAAAGGTGATATAGGTCAATGTAGCAGTAGGGGACGAAAAGTAAGAATTTACCCATCCTTTCCTTTTGATCTTTTGTTTTGTTTTTCTTTTAATATGTGTGTGTTGTATTAGTTTTATGATTTAATGCATAGTTATTTAAATATTTCAGGGTCAACGAGGACTGCATGGAGAAACGGTATAGTAAGAAAATATTTAATGTGTGCAAAATTTTAATTACTGTAGTTTAACAAGTTAATTTCTAGTCTAAGGCATTAGATCATTATGGTGAGAAAGACAGAAAGGTCTGGGTCCCAAAAAAATATATGAAATTCTGGCAAGCATAATATTAAAAAACTCAAAATATGTTAGGAAATGTAATTCAGGTGAAGGTGATAGGTAAAAAGCAAATGTAATAACTGACAATCTTTCACTAGTTATGGTCGCCTTCTGAAACTCACATATATTTAACTTCTACGGGTATTATTATGTTGGATAATAAACAGGTGAATACTGAGCTGATACTAACTGGTCTCATTCTCTCAGGGAGAGGATGGGGCTGATGGAGTTGATGCAATTCATGGGGAAGAGGTAAATAAAAGTTATTTCTTATTTTCTTCTGTGTCAGGGGTGTATATGTGTCCATATATGTGTGTCAGTATTTATTTTCACTCAGTGATATATATATACATGCATACAAACACATAAATACACAAACTTATTTTATTTTTTAGGGATCACTTGGATTTCCAGGACTAAAAGGCGAAAAGGGAGAACCCGGAAAAATGGTAATATTTAAAAATCTTATTTTGTATTACTTTTGAAAATCAGCAAACACAAAAAAAATGTTTTTGCCTTGAGATTCAGACATCTCTGGTGTATTCATTGGTACTTGAAAAACTCTAGTGCGTGCCACTAAGGCAATCAATTTGTATAACTTTTCAGAAGCTCAATGGTTTGTCCCTGCCAAAATCTTTCTTTCAGATGAGGTTAGATGCTTTTCTTGATTCTCCATGAGATACTTTCCTGGGGCACTCAATAATATTAAAATGGTGGGTGCAACTAGACAATCAACGCCATACTCCTTTTTATCCATGTTAAAAAGGAGTGGGGTTTTGATAGTCAATTGTGTCCAATATTTTGATGCTGCTGACTACTTCGTGGATACTGCTGCCAGCTATCTTTCTCTCCAGCTTTGTATTTTCTCAGCTTTGTTTTCTGAAGTGTGAGTGGTAAAAGAAGAGGAGGCAGGGTCAAGAATGAGCATGGGAGTAGATGAATCTGGACTAAATACCAAAATGAGTGAGCAATACGAAAGAAGTCTCTTGAAGTACTGTTGTCATGTAGAGAGAGTAAAGACTGAATTGCAAAGAACTACATAGAGAAAGAGTAAAAGGGTCTGAGGAGGGGAAGACTGAGCTTTGTTGTGACTGAATGGAGTTGATGTGATCCTAAAAAAGAGAAATGTGAATAATTTGAAAACAAGAAGCAGTGTTTGAAGAATCGAATGAGCATGGTTAAAATACGGAAAGATTGTAAGAGTCAAAAGTTATGGAAATATCTATCAGGTGGTATGATTTTAAGCTAGATTCCTTTCATTGTTGTTTTTTATTTTGTGTCTTTCATTTTTTTCCGGTCATTTTTAAGATTTATTTTCTAAGCCTTTTATTTTTATAAGAAAATAGCATGATGGAAGTACTTATGGTGTATTTTTTTTCTATGCAAATGGCTAGCTGCTCAGAGATATATTCTTTGTTCAGCTATAGGAGAAGTGAGCTGTGGAGAGTGGACAGAGAATTCCATCGATTTGTCAGTTTGGGATCAGTCAGCATCCAGGTTTTGCTGACATCTGCTGATGCTGCAGACAGAACAATGCAAGACACAACTCAAGATAGTCGTTATCCCCAAATTGTTTGATTTTGAAGGTGCTAAATAGTAGCAGCTTGGAGACATTTGTAAAGAAAGGCCTTTAATTTTACTATAAAATTGTGCATTTATATATGATGCCTGAATATTTATGGGATATTGTGGACCTGTTCTCCATGGAAACACAGGCTGGTTGTTTGAGGCGTTTCATCAAAAGACAAAGGAATGCTTTCTAGAAATGGATCCAAAGTGGCTTGGGTCTGCTGGGTTTAAATCCTCTTTTTTTTCCTCAAGAAATGATCGTAAAAACAGGAAACCAAATTTAAACATCTCCAAAGCTGACAATTATTTTCTTTTCCACTGAAGCCAGAAAGCTGGTCACTAAAAGAGGGGAAAATATCAATTACTAGAAGATAGATCTGGTTTTGGAAGTGGTGGTTTTTCGATTCTGGATGTTTATAGAATAATTCTGCATTCCTTTAAGTTTTCATATAGTGGTTTTTGCACCAAACATCAGAACACAAGCATAAGGTTAAGCATGAAAAGTGCAAGAAAAAACAAACTGATACAATCATGTTATAGTATGGCGTTGTTATTATTAAAGTGAAATGCTTTCTCAACATAAAAGCACTTGTAATTCAATCTAACATGAATTTTGAGACAAATAAACTTAAGTATCATACATCTTTAGGGCAATACAGGACCCAAAGGGCCTCCTGGTGACTTGGGATCAAAAGGCTTCCAAGGAGATCATGTAAGTTTATTTTCAAAAATATAATGTGTACATGGAGTACATTGTACTGCATTGCATTATACATGTGTATGTGTGATTGTTTTATTTGACTGCAGATAATTACTTAGAACTAGAAAAATCTTAGCATCCATGAATGTAATAAGCAAGAGTGTCTAAAGCAGTAGAGGGGGTGTCAAAAAAAAATCAGGATAGCAACTGTGATTCCATAATCAATACTCTCTATATTTTACACACACACACACACACACACTCACCATTTTTATATTTTGCTTCTGCTGTAGACACTTCTGGGCGATAGATCTTGTTCAATGTATAACAGGCTATGTGGCTTGGGAATCCAAGATCATGCTACAAAGCAAATATCTTATGCTATTGAAGCATGCCACAGAAATAAATTACCTAAACTAGAGATCTGGTATGTGTGTTGGAAGTTCTGCAAGTGGTTCCTAGGGTTTTGGGGGGGGGGGTGGACCCAAAGCTCGGTAGGTACCTACCTGACAAAAACTAGGAACATGGTTCTGAAAAATATACCGCAGGAACTAAATGAAAGAATTGTCTTAATTATCTAAAGCAGTGCTTCTCAACTTTAGCCATTTTAAAATGTGTGGACTCACAGAATTCCTCAGCTACATGCTCAGTGGGGAATTCTGCAAGTTGAAGAAGACCATATTAAAATGGTCAAGGTTGACAAACACTGATTTAATAGGTTTACCATTTCTGCAAAGGTAAAAATCCTCTCCTTGAAGCTACAAATATGAAAAAGGGACAAATGGGATAATTACTAACCCTGGCTATCTCTTAAGGCCCTGATTTGTCATCAATGAATTAAACAGGCATTAGCTGCCAAAAGTTGTCTCCCCAGGATCTAAATCAGCCAAGGAGATTAAATATTTTTTCAGACCTGTATTGTTGTTATAGTATTGTGTAATTGTGCATAGAAAAAGACATACTTGCCAATTATTATCATACTTGATTTCTAGATCTCACGCTCATAGAGAGGAATGGGGCTTCAAAGGTGCAGCTGCAATGGATATGTCACTTTTGTTGACCTTTTGGCCCCACACAGTCCCTGCTGCCTAGACTAATACGACTAGATTACCTATTATGTGATAAATCTTATGAATGGATATACTGGTTGTTTAAATTTGATAATCTTGGACGTAATTCCCTAATCAGATGGCTATCACATTTATTTTACAGGGTGAATCTGGACAAGACGATAACATAAGAGGAGCAAAAGGCTTCAAAGGACTGTCAGGAAGGATGGTAATTTTACACATTCATAGTCAAACCACAGTCAGGTCTTATCAGAAGATATTGAGGGATGTAACCACCATAGATAACTTGTGTCTTCAAAGTAGAATGGGTTAAGGCAAAACATTTGCCTAGTCTTTTGGGGCAAAGCCTTCAAAAGATGGGGAACAAAGACATCTTTCATCTTTCAAACAGTTGAAACTGCTGCTTCACTTTAAATGTGAAGATAGCATTTGAAGCAGCTGTGGGAAATGAGGTCCAGGCAGAAGAAGAACATCGTGGCTTCAAAACCTAAGGGACTGGTTTGGACAAAACTCAGCAGCATTTTTTCGTGCGGCTGCTGATAAAAACAGGATCGCCAACATGATCACCAACGTCCAATAACAGATATGGCACAAGAAGAAGAAGAAGTGGGAAAGATACTTTAAAGCTTTAAAGCTGCTTTAATGAAGAGAAGGGCTTCACTCTAGCCTTACATGATGCAAAGCATCTGTTGTGAAAGCCTTGCACAGCCTAGACAAAATGTCTAGGCAAAAAAGAAGGGTGAATGATTTATTTTACAGAATTTGGTATGACCAAAGAAAGAATTTAGGCACTTGACATCTTGTTGGACTAGGATGGAGTAGAAAGATCCTAAAATCCCATCATGACACATTAATATCATAAAAAGAAACCTGGTTCCCACATTTTAAGTAAGACTTGAACTTTGGTGACCTTCAAATTCCCTTCATTCCCATGATGCTGTTAGCCTTAGGAAAAAAGAAAAAAGTTGCAATAAAAACTTTTTTTTCTATTGAGGCTAACTGCAACCTATTGATAACACCCAAGGAGGAAATAGTCAAACCATACTGGAAACTGAAAGGCATGTTACTAATAATTTACTTATTAAAAATCAATTATGCTTTCTATTTTTTCTGGCAGCCTAATTCCAGGTGACAACAATAAAATATGAGTTAAAAAAGGAACAATGTTTTATCTGGAGGGGGCTATTAAACTATATAAAAGATTAAACTATTTTTAATACAATATTCTTTCTTCTTCTTCTTCTTCTTCTTCTTCTTCTTCTTCTTCTTCTTCTTCTTCTTCTTCTTCTTCTTCTTCTTCTTCTTCTTCTTCTTCTTCTTCTTCTTCTTCTTCTTCTTCTTCTTCTTCCATATACGTCAGTGATGGAGAACCTTTTAGAGACCGAGTGCCCAAACTGCAACCCAAAACCCACTTATGCATCGTCGGGTGCCAGGTGGGTGTGCCCATTGGGTGGGTGTGGCCCATTGGGTGGGCGTGGCCGTGGTGGTAACGGCAGACTGGGTGGGACTAAAAAGTTCAATCAATTCCAACTTTGCAAGATCTTTTTTTTCCCCGCGAGAAGTTGAAATTGACTGATTGATTGAACCTCTTTTTTTTTGCACACGGCGGCGGAGGCCTAAAGCAAAAAGGTTTTATAAAACCCAGCTGAAGGCCTAGGACTGGGGCGACGGCGCGCGTGCCCACAGAGAGGGCTCTGAGTGCCGCCTCTGGCACCCGTGCCATAGGTTCGCCACCACTGATATATGTTATCGGACATTGGCGATCATGTTGGCGATCCTGTTTTTATCAGCAGCCGCACAAAAAAGTGCTGCTGAGTTTTGTCCAAACCAGTGCCTTAGATTTTTTTTAAAACAATTTTTATTAGTTTTCCATTTTGCACCAACAGAAGCTTAAGAACCAATGTGGAGATATGGTGATCAATTACAAAAAGAAAACAATAGCATTATAAATATACAGTTCACACAATATTTCTTAAAATTTCCCTCTCTATCTGTATATAATATTATAATCAAATTGATTCGAATAAAATCATTCATTAATGTATCTAAATATAAATTCTCTTAATCAATCAAAATTTCTCACATATTTGAACTTAAACTGAAACTCTCCATTTATTTAAGATATAATCTCATTAATACATTTCTAAAACAAATTTTCATTTATATTGCTACATATGAATTTCATTAATCAATAAATGTTTAGAAGAGCTCATTATCTATCCCAAAAATCCTGTTTTACACTTTATTAATTTTTCAAATGTTAAAATTTAAACTAACCTATATATTTACTATTCAGGTACCCCAAGTTTTTCTTATTTAAATCTATTCTTTTTCAATAATTCTCCAATTATTAATTCCATCTCATTCCAAAAAAAAGAAAAAAGAAAGAACAAAGAATAAAGAGAAAACAGAAAAGAAAAAAAAGAGGAAAAAAGGAGCATATTCTTGCTACATTTCAGTATTAAATTCTAAATCATTTCATAATAGCCTCCCTTTTAACAAAATCCAAATCCAAAACAATCCGAGTCGCTATAAAACCTTTACCATCCATAATTATCATCTCAAATTTGATATTTATATCTTATTCTGGGTTTCTTCCTATTCCAAATAGGTTTCCATAGTCGAGTCTCTATTTCCGCAGATAACTCTCTCATTCTTTCCTGCCACACTGTACACAGCAACAAGAGGTCTCCCATTGTCCGTTTTATTGGGCTGATATAAGAGTTACACCTATTCTGAATAACTCATGTCAGAACATCATTTCCCATCTTTTTTAAAGTTGCATAAACTTTAGTTGAAATCATTTTTTTAATATAGTCCTCTTTAATCAAATTTTGCTCTTCTTCCAATAGTTTTTCTTCTATCGGAATGTCAAATAGCATCTGCAAATCAGCTTGTCCTTCTGAAGTAAGCTCCTCCATTTCCTTATTATAGGTCATTTGTCCATTAATATCATAAATTTTTTCCAATATCAATTGGAAATCCAACTGTACATTTGCTTTTTCCATCTCAGTGGATTGAGAACAAGTCTCTTGAATATGAACTACTGTTTCACTTAAACCTTGTGCTTTGCTTTGTCGATGTAGAGAGATCTCCTTACTGCAGGCAATTATCCTCTCCGTGTTTTCCAAAATTTTGTCCAAAATATACTTATAAACTGAACAAGTTTCCTCCATTTTTATCATATTTGAAGACATTATCTTTTTGGGGAGACTATATTTATCAGCAATCAATCAATATCGATCTCCTCCCAAGTTCCTTAGTCTCTTTCCTTTGTACAAATTCCAAGTGAAGAAAATAGCAAAAGCAATACGTAGTTTCAGCAGAAAATGTCCCCCAAAGAGTCATCAAAGTTAATTAAATATTCAGTCTTTTCAGACACCGTAAAAAATAAAAACAAACAATAGTCTCCAAATACATGGCGTGTTAAGTCTCAATAAGAAATTTCTTTGGGGCTCCCAAATAGCCAAAAATAAAATCAGCCATTAAAACAAAAATAGATTTAGTCTTTTTCTTAGGCTTTTCTTCCTCCATTTAAAACGCCGCTTTAACAAAAAGGGAAATGAGTCCAAAAAAAGGCTTTTCACAGGAAAAAAAAGAAAATAGAGGTTAAAAAAAGTCTCACCGAATCTTCCACGGTGGGTCTGTTTGCTTAGATGATCTTATGGCTTACGGTCGGCGCAGCTAAATGATCAGCCATTTTACTGACCGATCTTTACTCCGTCGGCCCAAAGGAGATATTCGGACTACAGAGGGTGCTGCCGCCCCTCTGCAGCCATCCGAGAAGCCTCCTCAATGGTAGTTGCTCCTCCAGAGCAACTTTTCAACCATCTCAGGGGTCTACCGACAGAGGAAACTCGGCCGGCAAAGGGACAACTCCCTTTGCTCGACCGCACTGCCGCGACCCGGAACCGGAAGCCCCACCAATCCCTTAGATTTTGAAGCCACAATGTTCTTTTTCTGCCTGAACCTTGTTTGCCTTCAATCTTTCCCTGCAGGATTAAAGTGAGTATGCCATATTTTTCTGGGTGTCGCATCAGATGTCTGAAATATTCTAATTTTTGTTTTTTAATTGTTTTGATGATTTCCCTTGGCTTTCCCAGGTGGCTTATCACCTCCTCATTTTTGATCTTGTCAACCCAGCTTATACGTAACAGCCACCTGTAAATCCACATTTCAAATGCTTCTAGTCTCTTCAGGTGGCCTTCTGTCAGGTGACCTTCTGTCAGAGACTTTCTACTCCATAGAGCAGGATAGAAAAAATATAGCATCTGACAAGCCTGATTTTCAGTCTTAGGCTTATGTCGTGACTGCAGAAGACTTTTTTCATTTTGAAGAATGCTGTTCAAGCTTTCTCTATCCTTGTCTTTACTTCAATATTATGCTAGTGTTTGATAATAATAGTAATTACAGATTGGCTTAACAGTTAGGTTTCTCTGATCCTACTTTTTATGAGTTTCATAAATGTAAGTGCTAGATTGTCCCCCCCCCATCTACTATGTAACTACCTTTTTATATCTGACCTAGTAGAAATGAATGGAACAAAAATGGAAATGTTACAGTATTTGGTGTTTGTAGAAAAAATATCAATTAACATAAATATTAATACTCTATTCAGGGAGAAAGAGGATTGAGAGGTTCAGATGGCTCAGCAGGATCCCCAGGAAATAAGGTGGGACCCTTTATCTTAATTGTCTACTTACCCTAGGATGGGACAGAAAATTATGTCCACATAGAATTTGTTCTCTAATAGTCTATAATACAGCATTTCTCAATCTTTGCAACTTTAAGATCTGTCAACTTCAACTCCCAGAATGACCGGCTGGGGAATTTGGGGAAATGAAGTCTATGCATCTGAAAGAAGCCAAGGTTGAGAAACATATCTGGTCTAATGCTTCTGCTCTTAGTCACTGCAGTCAACAGACTTCCTTTAGAGTAATGGCCAAGGAATTTAAGAAATTCTGTACACTTCAGGGTTAGATACAGACTAGGTCAACCTAAAGAAGGAAATACTGTAACACTGATATAGCTTAGAACACCTTTAACCTGTCTGATGAAGTAAAGATCATGAGGACATGAAAGAAAAAAGATGTTGGTTGCTTGCCACAGATGATTATTCCTACAGATAAGTTATTGTTGCTTTTCCCCATTAAAAAAAAAAGAATACAAAAATTCCAGACTAGACTAGAAGAAATCATAACTTCAGGCTCACTGAAGGAGAAGCTTATTTTTCTACTTATTATTTACACATTATCAACCAGAAAAAGAAAGGATTAAAAGCAATATCTCTACTCACCTGCATCAATATGACACATCTGTCTATAAACATGTTGGAATGCTCACTGTCAAATATATTTTAAACTAATATTTACTTTTTTTCTTTGTGGCTTTTTTTTAGCAGCTGGAGGAAAAATTCCTTGTTGAACTCTGTTAATTACCACTGAGTCACACACACACAAAAAATTCTCCTACAACATATGGAGACATATGGAGTCTTCCTCAGAACATTACATTTTTAATGCAAATCTGCCAAAATAGTTTTCAGCACATCTGTTCTGCTACTGTAGATTGGGAAAGTCTGGATTTTTGTTTACTGTTCTTTTGGCACATCATAATCATGTTCTCATTCACTGGTAGATAAGGGTTGTCCAACAGAAATTCTACATAAATAGACAGAGAATGCTGCTTTTTTTTTTTTTTTGTATATAGCACATTCAGTTCAATGGGCAGAAAACACTGTGTTCAGGAAGCCCTAAATAATCCAAAACCTTTTGTCCAGAAAGATTAGAAGAAAGAAATGGACTTTTTAACACTTGGCCCTGTCTCCATTTGGAGAGGGAGGGAAATCAGGAGAACTGTGAGTGTCGTGAATCCAAAGCCAATTCCTGCAGATTGTAGGATTGCTAATTAATCCATGTCCTTTTTACATTCTCCAGTTTCTGTTTCTGTTCTATTACAACAACAGAGAAAAAGTTCCAGTACTACTTATCGGTGCTAAATGTCTTACTAGTAAAGGCAATGCTATCAACAAATATTCAGAAGTGGAGGATTCCAAAGCATTATCTTTTAGAATATGTGACTCTGGGCTGCTTATAACAATTAAAAACAAATTTAAAAATATAAATAAAAAACATACATCATTCTATATTATAAATCTCAATTCAGCATAAACATAATCACAGTCAGCAAGTGAATATATTCTATGTAGTACATTCATAGAAAAGATCCATTACTACTGTTTGGCCCCCAGGTATGATGGGAAAATCATGTCTTCAGACCTTCTTAGAAGAGAGAAGGGCAGGGGGAGAATTTAAGGTCTGGGCAAATTATGATCCAAAGAACAGGAAAAGTTCTCTTCCTGAGTTCTGTTATATGACACTGGAATGGAAAGTACTTGATGTGTCAATAACCAGGAAAATAAAATGTAAATGTTTTTTAATCGTAGCACAAAATTAAGAAGTGAATATACATGGCTCAGGTTTGAATTGAAGATTTTTTTGGTATCGTCTGAGCTTCGTTGTTGTTAACAGACATTTCATTACCCAACAAAATTAAGATTTGTCAATAAAAATGACACCTTCTATTTCAGGGAGCTGAGGGAAGCACAGGACCTCCAGGCCCAAAGGTAGATTTTTTCTTAATTTCACGTATTTACAATTAGTCTGATGTGAGGACTTTGTTACTGAAAAACTTTAAGTCAATAAAAGGGATGGAATCAATTTGATGGGAAATCAAGATACATAGTTGTGTCTGAGCGAACTAGGGAGCAGTTAATAAAAACTTAATAAAATGAGAAAAATCCATCAAGTTTGTCCAAACAATAACAAAAAGAAGGGTTTTTGGAATTTCTTCTAAATGGATCTTGTTCCAATCAACATGAGTGTTAAGAAATTGGCTCAATCTGATTTCTCCCCCCACCCCCATCTTCTGCTTAAGACAACTTCCTCATTGCCTTTCCCAACTCCGGCCCTTCATAATGAAGTAGGTCATGACTGATAGATTATGTGCTTTCAAATCATTGTCTCTAGGGAGTATTATCACAATCTCATCTTTCAGGTCTTCTAACAATGCAGTTCTAACAATTGAATCATTTCACTTGGTGGAAAAGGCCATAGTGTATGCAAATTCCTTTGGCCAGATTTTCAGGATTCCTATCCTGGCTGCAATTCCTCATGATAAGTGAGCTGCATCAGGCATGGGATCTACTTCTGTTTCTGTCTGCTTCCAATCCTTTCTTACTCACAGATTTGGGAGGACTAATTATCACATCACTGTCCAAAACAAATGCTCATTAAAATAGGAAAACTGCGTGTATCCCCCATATCTTCTTTCAGCTCTTTTCTCCATGCCTTGCAAATTACTTTTTTTTTTTTTTTGAGCTCAAATCATTTGTTTTACAAGACAGAGTTGTGGTCAAATGCAACTCCTTTAATGCAGCTCTGTCCACCCTTGTGCTCTTCCAGATAATTGGAACAACAGAATTCTAAATGTAATAAAAAAAATTATACTGTAGTAAAGTTGATGTTCAAGAACTGTGTCTTTTTACAGGGAGAGGAAGGAAACCCTGGTTCAAATGGTTTGCAAGGAGATCAAGGAGTTCAAGGTTCCCAGGTAGATATTAGTGTGTGTACTATGTGTACTCATGTTCATGTGTGGAAAAAAAAGTCAATGACATTAGAGTACACATAATTTGCAATTAAACTAATTAACTGATGAGACTCAATCAGATAGTACTAAGTGGTAGAAGCCTTCTGTTAGATCCTAGAAGTTACACTGTGTGACATAACAGAACAAACTGTTTACATATTATCTCTAGGCTATGTACAGTAGAAGTGCAAGCCTTTTTATTATGTAAATCATATCATAATTTGTATTACACACTGCCCTCTTTTTAAATGATATCTGGATCAGTGATCCTTATAAAGCTTGACTTGATACTATCTCTTTTGCCACCATACAAATTTTACCCGTTCACAAAAAACTGAACCTCTAATTAGCAAGGATTTTGTATGCCTTATACAGTCTTATTTTGTAGACATTTTTAAAATTGATATGCAGTATATATCTGTTCATTAATTTGATTCATTAAAATATTAAAATAGGAAGAAGTATGTAAACTATGTATTTTATAACATTTACTAATTATTTTTATTACCATGTTTTTGTTTTTTGTTTTCCTCAGGGAACAACTGGTGTTCTTGGTGTGAAAGGAGAAAAAGGACAATCGGGAAACTATGGCCGTCTAGTACATGAAACTTTCAATTTTCTTGACTTTCATTTTTAATGCAGCGTTTCTCAAACTTGGCAATTTAAAAATGGGGATCTGGCAACTGAAAATGCTGACTGGGGGATCTGGGAATTGAATCTACTCGTCTTCGGGCTGCCAGAATTGAGAAACACTGTTTGAATGCAATGTTTCTCAAACCTTTCAAAGTGGGGCCTAATTGTGAATGTATTCGGCAGAGTAATGCACAAAATAGAAAACATGTTCTGATGAATAATTTAGAGAATCTTGCATTCCGATGAAAGAAAAATTTGAAATGACTCAAAGTCATTTCAACAAGACCTGAAAACATGAAAAAGTCATGTTTTTACAGTTTTCTTCAAATCCAGGAAAGAAGCTATTCATAGAAGGTCACAACTCAAAAAACCAGATATATATTTTCAGTTTTCTAAATAAACCCTAAATGTCAAGCTAATCTTATTATTGGTACTCCTTTCAGTTTCACTTTTCCAGTCTGAAAATAAACAAAGCAGTTTAGCTGGAATTGTAATAAACAATAAATTATTAAAAGCCAGTACTACAAATAATTTCAGCAATTACAGTTAATCATGGAATAGCTGTATTTATAAAGGCAGTGTTTACATCTCCTAAGTTTAGCTAGCTTATTTCCATCTTTAAGGTTCTTACAGGGTTCTCTGGGATTGTTTAAGAATTATATCCTTATAGCATTATCTATAATGTTACATGGGGTTTTTTTCCCCTTTAAGATTAGACTGTTTTTTAAAATCAAAAATCTTATCAATATTTCTGTACTGTAGATCCAATTATTTAGCAAGATTAAGCAACACCTTTAGCACACATCTTCCTCTCCTTCTCTTCCTCTACCTCCTCCTCCTCCTCCAGGTGGACACAAGCCCAGCGTGTTGCTCTTTGCTATTGTTTGGCTAGCACAGAGTAGTGGCTAGAGAAAAGAGGCATTGCTAGTGCATCTTCATTGGATAACTAACAGAAATATATGCAGGAATAAACTGCCATGCTAAAAGCTCTACCACCTAAAATGGCCCAAACTAACATAGTTTTTACATTTTTAAATGCAAGGTAAAACATAATTGTAACAAGACACAACAGCAAACAGAGAATGCGAAAACGAAAACACCAAAGCTCAACAGAGTCATCCCAAGCACCACAGAGTCTTTACCATTTAAATATTACCAGAATTTGAAGAGTAACAACACATAAGAGCATGCAAAGGACACACATGCAAAAGTTCACTGGAAATGATCATAAATACAGGGCAGTTACTAATTATCCAACATGTGGTCATATGACCATGGGGGGAGGGCCATTGGAACTTCGAAACTGGGTCATAAGTACCTTTGAGGGAGTCCATCATAAGTTTAAATGGTCATAAGTGACCGGTCATAAGTTGAGGACTACCTGTATGAACACTGCAGATTTTGTTGTGCATTAAAGCAGTTCATCTTTTTCCCAGGCTTCTGCATGAGCTTAAAAAAAAATCTGATGCTTAAGGAGTTGATTCATTGGATAACTGTTTTCAAGCTTATGCAGAAATCTGGGGAAAAAAAGATAGCTTGCTTTAATAAACAGTAGAGAGGTGCTATTCTTGTGTAAGTCCTAAAACACTTCCGAGATATTGTGAAAGCATGCACAGCCCTACAGCTGTATATAGACTGTTTGACGTGGTAGAACTTGTACATAATGTATAAAATGAAGGAAGGAAGAAACCTGTACCTTAAAGCAGGGGTCCCCCAATCCCCAGTCCATGGACCGGTACCGAGCTGCGGCATGTCAGCAACTGGTCCACACAAACAAGCAAAGCCCCATCTGTGGGATGCAGGCAGCACATAAAACCACGCACTCTCTAGTCCATGGAAAAACCTTTCTCCACGGAATCGGTCCTGGTGCCCCAAAAGTTGGGGACCTCTGCCTTAAAGGGACCAAGAGCTGAAAAGAAATATCCTTGAAAATGAGAAGGGGAAACATTAGAAGGTAACCCAGCCAAAGCTACCCCAAGGCTGACTTGGGAGTTGTAATTCACAATTTGACAAGGAACAGAATGGAGACTATATGAAGGTTCAAGGGATATTCTGTTCACTTTACAGATGAGAGTTTTTATCAACATTAAACATTGATACAGTTTTTGTTTTGTTTACAGGGAGACATTGGAGATGAAGGACCTAAAGGGAATCAAGGGAAACCTGGATCCAGAGGAAATAAGGTGGGGCTCCAATTTCTGTTACTGAATTTTTCTATACAAAGTATAAAATGTATCTATGATGTAGATCAGCTTTTCCCTCTTTGATTGTTTCCAGATGTGCTGAGACTGATTGATCATATACCATAAAATTTGTGCTGTGACTCTCAGTACAAATTTTATTCCAACTACCCTATATAATGTGCTCAAGCAGAAGATGCTGGGAATTGGAGTGCTAAAATGGTGTTGAAGACATCAAATATAGAAAACTAAAAATGTTTACATTCAGTTTCTTCAAGATTTATTCCCCCCCCCCCATTTCCAAACACACACTTTGGCATTTAGAGTTTATTTGGTTTAATGGATTGTTAATGCTGAACTCCAGACATAAACCATCAGGTGCTGCTTTTCTCATCACTGATGGAAAAATGGACCAGTTGATGTTTAACTATTTTGGTTAGAAATGCAGTTCATTAAGATAGAGGCAACTACACTTCATGTCAATCATGATCAAAAGCAACTGAAACAGTAAAAACAGCATACCTAGGAATCCCCCAGATGTTATAAGCTTGGGTTAAGTTGTAAGCCAACACTGTTAATGTGAACTATGAGGGTATTTTGTCAGTACTAAAATAGAGCCAGTAGCTTAGGATTTCCAAATTGATAAACAGTAAGAAAAATATCCCCCAAATATGTGGTCTTGATTTTATATTTAAAATATTGGCACTAGATGGTTGTAGCATCATGTATTATTTTAAAATTATCTATACCTCTATTTATGTTTATCGCACTTATTTGTTTCTCACATGTAATAACTTACTTATTTTGGAAAAACAGGGAGAATCTGGGGAACCTGGAAAGAAAGGAGAAAAAGGTTCCCTTGGCCAGCAAGGAATGAGGGTTTGTTCTTCATTTTCATTATCTTATTGTAAAAGTTTGATTGAAAAAAAAAACAAATTGCGAAAGGATTTAAAAGGGATGTTAAAATGGCCCATAGTAATATGTAGAGGCATTCAGTAATAGACACGTTTTCCTACACAAATACTGTACTAGTTGAGCTCAATAACTTTAAAATCTAAATAGGTTTAGTCCTAAAATGTTTGAAAACCCTGCATATCAGTTTTCAGTCCCTTTTAAAATTTGTCTGGCTTGAACTTTAATTGATACCAGATTCATAAAAGCCCAAAGAAAATATATCAGACTCTATAGATGAATGGAGCCAATAAGCTTCCGGGCAAAAAAACTGGGTTACTTATCTGGAGTAAAACCCTGGAAACAATGGGAAGAAGGGATTTCCTTTATTTATATGGATTTTCAAACTCTGTAAATTCATTGTGGATCATGAATGAATTAGTTTGAATCCCCTTCTGCTGGAATAAAAGTAGGGTTGGGGTTGAGGGAGAAATAAGCATAGCCCTCATTTTAATATTCCAGTTGTGCACTTTTCTAGATCAAGAGGCCTTTCAGACAATCACTCATATCCTTTTCACCTTTCAAGTGCAATCTGTTTTACATGGGGGCTACCTTTGAAATCTACTCAAAAGGGACAGCTACTCCAGTCCACCTGGTGGCATGGACAGGGGTAGATGCCTCACATTATGCTTATGTGTCATCCCTGCTTTGTGATTCGCATGGGTTGTCATTTGGCTTTTGAGTGCAGATTTAGGTGCTGGTTATCACTTTTAAAGCCCTGAATAGTACTATAGGGCCTAGCTATATGAAGGACCATCAATCTCCAATAGTTTCTCTGTGCCCAGTGAGATCAAGAAGAATGGGAGACCCCAAAACCCCACAATCAAATCTATGATCACTTTAACATATAATTGGCTGCTCATAGATTACTCTGAAGTAATTTTTGCAGCTGCAATCCTATTTCTTTCTTTTGCTTATATTACAATCTTTGCTGATTCTGCAGAAATGTAAGTTGCATTAACACACGGCATAAAAAGAGATAATTTGTTCTTGGTAACTTTGACTTCTGTTTTGATGAAAAGCTATTGTAAGATGTATTACAAACAATAGCATAATACTAGGTCAGTGATGGCGAACCTTTTAGAGACCGAGTGCCCAAAAAGTGCCCCCCGCCCCTGCTCCGCCTCCCACCCTGCCTGCTCGCCCCTGCCTGCCCCGCCCCCCGCAGGGCTACACACCGCCTCCATGGCCCACTGCAGCAGATCACCCAGGCAGCCCTGCAGTGCCATGGCAGCCACGCCCTCTGCCCACACCCTGTAGCATCATCTGCATGCTAGGGGGCATGAGGGGGGAGTCTTGTCCCTGCTACCCGGCTATGTCCTTGGCTGCGCTGCTCTGTGCAGGCCGCGCCCAGGGGCAACTCTCCTCCAGGGGGGCTGCTGGTGAGGAGGGGGCCACAGGGGAGGCAGGGCTGGGGCAACGGTGCGCATGCCCACAGAGAGGGCTCTGAGTGCTGCCTCTGGCACGCGTGCCATAGGTTCGCCACCACTGGTCTAGGTGCTGCATATTAAAAAGTTACAAATGCAGTGAGTTGAAGAAAATATAAAATATATCTTTATCTGTTCTAGGGAGAAGAAGGAACTGTTGGTTTTGGCAATATAGGAAGGAAAGGAAGAAAGGTAATCATATCAGATTAATTATAAATTTGGGCTTGGGTTCTTTTGAGAACATAGCACAATTCACAGTTTAAACAAAGAAAACCACAGGAAAAAACTTACAAACTAAACTATGCTTCTCTGAGATGGATAACCACCTGAATCTCACTTTAACGGATTGATTGTATCATATCAAGATATATGGGGGAAGGGGTCTTGGGAGGAATGAGCAAAGAATACTAGGTGTATATGGTAGGTGTCACCCAAGGTTTGAGAGTCATCCCAGTCATCCAATGGCAAAGAAATCATTTTGTATTCTATGGAAGAAGGCACTAATAAACCACATGGATAATAGCCCACTGATTTAATATTTTAACATTGTAGCTCCTGTTTGGTTTTGCCCTGATTAGTAATTATTTCCCCAAAGTGCTCAGTTTCTCAATTTTGCTAAATAAACTAGGTTTCCTTAAGTAAATGAATTTTGTGTTACTTCTAGAAGGTAATTGTAGGATATCTGTTTTCATTATAGGGTATAGATGGATTCCCTGGTGACTTCGGAGAGCAGGCAAGTCTATACATATATCCCACAACTGCATTTCTTACAATATTTTGAACTGGTTGTACATACACAAATTTCTAAAGAAATTGCCATAAGGGATGGGATAATACTAATTCATGGAGAATATCCAATAGTGGCTTTCAGTAATGCTCAGCTTGTATGTTAGCCTTTTCCCCTTATTTTTGTGGTTCCCAAATGATTATACACTCTTCAGTTTTAAAATCATTCAATAAACTTTGAGAATCACATCTGTGTCTTGCAAGACATAAGGTAAATTAGATACAATAATGTAGATGCATATTAATAGTACAATTGTTATACTTTTTCTGTTTGGTGGTTCTTTGTGTATATGTTAGAAGTTAACTGCACAACCATCCCACAGATAGATAAAAAAAGAGAAAATCATAAAATCATAAAATATTGCTTTGCAAACTGCATAATTTACATTCTTGGATTTCTTCTTTGCATCTGTTTTTACACAAAAGGAAGAAATAGCCCAACCTATCAAAAGCAACACTGAGGAAAATAGAACAAGTATATAAATAAAAATAGGCAAGGAATTAGTAAGAGAATACCTATCTACCCTGGATGAGTCCAAATCACCTGGGCCAGATGATTATATCCAAGGGTATTGAAGGAGCTGCCAAATGTAATTTTGGAGCTACTGAGTATAATTTTTCAAAGCTCATGTAGCACAGGAAAAATACCAGAGGATAGAAAAGAGTTGACGTGGTTCTAATCTACAAAAAGGGGAGAAATGAATCCAAAAGACTATAGGCTAATCGGGTTGACATCAATACCTGGAAAAATCCTGGAAAAGGTAAGAGGAGGATTTGTGGGCATCTAGAAACAAACAATGATTACTATGACTGTGAAGTTTCTTTTTGTCGTATACGTGTATATATGTGGGTATGCATAATGGTATTTTTTGAGAGCTGAATGCAACAAAATTTCATTTTAATGTATGCTGATTACATGCTGTGTACATTTAAAGTGACAATAAAGTTTCTATTCTATTCTATTCTATTCTATTCTATTCTATTCTATTCTATTCTATTCTATTCTATTCTATTCTATACAAACAAGGTGATTACTAAGAGCCAGCATGGGTTTGTTTAAAAACAGATCATGCCAGATAAATCTTGTTGCCTTTTTTTGATAAAGTAAATTAGTGGGTCAGTGAAATGGTGTGACATGGGACAGGGGTCCCCAACCCCCAGTCCATGGACCAGTACTGGGCCGCGGCATGCCAACAATTGGTCCACATAAACAAGGAAAGCCCCATCCACAGGTTGCAGGCAGCACACAAAACCACACCCCCTCCAGTCCACAGAAAAACCTCTCTCCACGTAACCAGTCCCCAACCTTTGGGGCATCTCTGACATAGGATACTTGAACTTCAGCAAAGTGTTTGACCAAATATACCACAATCTACTTCTTGGTAAGATAGAACAATGTGGGATAGACAGTATCATCACCATAAGGATATGCAACTGGCTGACCAACCATATTTAGAATGTAGTCCTCAATGGAACTACATCTACAAGAAGGGAAGCATGCAGTGGGGTGATCCAAAAAAATTGTTGAAACCCGGGAAAGTGTGCAGAGAAAGATGATAAAGGTTCTGAATGCTAAATCATATGACAAATGGTTGAGAGAGCTAAGTATGTCTAGCCTATTGAAGAGAAGGATTAAGGGTGAGATGATAACTGTCTTCCTGTACTTGATGGATTGTCACAAAGAAGAGGGTTTAACTTATTCTGTAGGACACCAGAGGGCACGACAAGAAGTAATGGGTGGAACATTATTAAAGAGAAATCCAGCCTAGAAATAAAGGAGAAATTTTATGACAGTGAAACAAATAATCAATGGAATAGCTTGTCTCTTGGGATTGTAGGTGTTCCATCATTGGAGGTTTTCAAAAATAGACTGGACCACCAGAATGTTATAAGATTCCTGCCTTGAACAGGGTTTGGATTAAACGACCTCCAAGGTTCCTTCCAATCCTATGATTCTATGTTTCTATGTCATAGTTTTCTTTTTGCGGTTTGCTTATCATGTCTTCAAATCTATTATTCCAATTATTTAGTTTAATTCTTTGTAACATTAGTTAAAACAGATAATTCTGCCTATCAGAATAAGCAGAATAAGCAGCAGTATACTGTGTTTTTTGTATTGTTATATATTATATATTTTATATACATTTTATAAACTTTGCTTTATATTCCATTTGGCAGGGAAAAACTGGAGATATGGGCAATCCTGGAAAACGTGGACTAAAAGGGAAAAGTGGAAGAATGGTATTGTGAAACAAGCTATACAAAAACTATTTTAGTGTTTGTGGTTTTACCTGCTGTATTTTTAATTTTCTGGAGTTATGCAGTCCCTTCTCATTGAGTTGTCAAAATTTCCTGGGAGCATGGCTGCCTGACATCACATTTCTAAAACCAACAATATGCTTGTAGTTATGATTTATTTGATGGCTTGAAGTAACTGCCATTCATTTCAACATTGCAACATAAAATAATAATCAAATTTCAAATACACAAGAATATGACATATCCAGTTTCAAAAATTCCACAGAAATCCTCATGGAGAATCATGCATTGCTTTATTTGTGCTTTGGAATCTGTGTTGACAGTACAGCTTGGATTTTGTCTTATAATAACACTGAGATCTTTCAGCAGGATCTCTGTCAATATAATGTAAATGGATATGAAAGGTGATACTCAGAGTCACCTGTGATTTCTTCAGATGCTCTGTTGTGTTCTATATAGCTGAAATCTTTCTAGATATCCAAACTTTGTGAAATTAGTTTGTCCATTTAGACTGTAACTTCTCAAGCAATTATTGATTGCCATAGAAAACAGCAGTGATATGTGAACAAAACGTATTTGATGGAAATTTTGCAATGCTTATGACATTCAGGCTCTGTCAGGGCTACTTTACCTTG
The DNA here is from genome assembly GCF_001527695.2 of Protobothrops mucrosquamatus. Taxonomy (NCBI): domain Eukaryota; kingdom Metazoa; phylum Chordata; class Lepidosauria; order Squamata; family Viperidae; genus Protobothrops; species Protobothrops mucrosquamatus. The sequence continues at coordinate 399,026 of NW_015386593.1, read as the reverse complement.
GGCTGCAGCCTCTATTTGTATAAGCACAGAACTTTCAGCATTGTTCTTTACTAGCAAAAATTGGCTATGGCCAAGGAAATTCTAGAGCTATGATGTCAAAGAGAAGTGGGCAATGGGAAAATTGTTTTTTCTGGATAATAATACATACTGTGCAACTCTTGTAAAGCATTTCATTCTTAATATTTTTTTTACTATGCTGTTCTTTCCCACATTTGCTGCTGAAAGGCTACTGCCTCAAAATCTTGTTGGGAATCTGTAAGTGTGCAGTCTTTTATATTGCTCCTGAAACAAATCAGCTTTTGTTTCTCAGGGTACTCCAGGATTAATTGGTGATGGTGGCAAACTAGGAACATGGGGTTATCCTGGACATCTGGTATGTAATTAATTAATTGAAGCTGTGCTGTTGTACCTATATGTGTGTCAACTTTATGTAGAAGACAGTTGGGATTTAACATGCACATTTTTCTAGTTCCATCTCCTCCCCTCCCCAAAAGATACCAAATTATCAAATACAGCCAAAATGAGGCATCTTGATCTAATAGGCCTTCAATGGATTTCTGTTTAGATGTGAATTGTTTATTTCAATTATTTCAGCTAGATAAAGTCTTAATATGTTATAATAAAGCTTTTAAGGGTCCACAAAACCCTTGATCATGGTCGTCTTGAAAGGATAATCAATTTTAAGTGCATTTATTTTGATCTTCTGAAGGTAAGTTTCATTTATTTATAAATCCTTTATTGTCAAAGTACAACATGTGTACAATGAGATTGGCTGAGTCTCCCTTCGTGCATCCCCCCGTCACAACTCACAATGACAACAAACACACAATCTTATTGCACCATGTGAACTTATTGCACAACGCACTGGCCCCGCAAGTCTATCATACATAGAGTTATTTTCACATATAGATCAAGCTGATTAATCCTTGATTTTAACTATGTTTTTTCTATAAGTTTTTATTGATTTTTAATACAATTCAAATATGCTTATTCAACAAACGTGTTGTCTGAGTTTATCATTTACTAATACAAATTAAATTCCTGAGTCTTAATACATTTCTCCAGCCATTGATAAAATAATTCCCAAGTTTGAAAATATTCTGTTTCTTCTTTTTCTTTCAACCTCAGAGTAAGTCTATCCATTTCCACACAGTATAGTATTTTATTATTATTATTTCTTCCTCTGATAGTATTTCTTCATTTTTCCAATATTGTGCGAATATAATTCTTGCCGCTGTTATCACATGCAAAATCAAATATACACTTTGTTTATCAAGCTTTTCTGGCAATATACCCAATTTAAAAAGTTCAGGTTTAAAATCTACATGTTTTCCCAACATCTTTTCTTGCCAAGTATGTATTTTTGTCCAATATCTCTTTGCTTTTACATATGTCCACCATACATAATAAGTACCTGGTTTATAATTACATATAATTTATCTGACATAATTACAACATTTATCTGACATATTTTTAAACATTTTTGCTAATCTTGCTGATGGCAAGTGCCATCTATAAAACATTTTGTATACATTTTCTTTGTATGTCCATATTTTCTCAAGACTGACTAGATTTAGATGTACGAATGCTTCCATTGTTGAAAGCCATCATGGAATTTTCAAATATATTTTACATTTTATTTTTTCCCATGTTAATAATAATAATAATAATAATAATAATAATAATAATAATAATAATAATAATAACAACAACAACAACAACAACAACAACAACAACAACAACAACAACAACCCCCTGCTCAGGCAGGTAACCTTATACCATTTCGGACAAATGGCTGTCCAGTTTCTTCTTAAAAACTTCCAGTGTTGGAGCATTCACTGCTTCTGGAGGCAGGTTGTTCCACTGGTTAATTGTTCTAACTGTCAGGAAATTTCTCCTTAGTTCTAGGTTGCTTCTCTCCTTGATTAGTTTCCATCCGTTGCTAATCCATTTCTAATATGGTGGTTTTGAAAATATTTATGAATTTTATTTTTCCCATACCATAAGAAAGCATGCCAACCAAGTTGTAAGTCATGTCCCTCCAAATACAACAATCTTTTATTTCTAAGGGTTATCCAGTCTTTATAGGTATTGTTTGGAATAAAAACAATATTTTGGTAATATATTCATTTTCTCATTTTCCCTGTGGCGATTCTTCCTAACATCGATAGTTGCAGATTTTTCCAAGTCAAGTTTTATTTGATTTAGTAGTTTTATGTAGTTATCTTCTTGTATTGTTGAACATCTTGCTGTCAGGTATATTCCCAAGTATTTAACCTTTTTAACTATTCGTATTTTTTTTGTTTATCTGTGAGATTTTTAACTATTACTTTAGTTTTTTCTCTATTTATCTTCATTCCTGCTATCTCTCCAAACTGTTCTATCTTTTCCAATAATTTAGGAATCATCTCTAAAGGTTCTTCTAGAATAAATACCAAGTCATCTGCAAATGCTTGCAATTTATATGTTTCACCTTTTATTTCCAGTCCTTTAATTTCTGAATCCTGTCTAATGTTTCTATTTAAAACTTCCAAAGTTAAAATAAATAACAATGGGGATAGTAGACATCCTTGCCTTGTGCCTTTTCTTATATTGAAATTCTCTGCTCTGCCTGAGCAAGGGGTTGGACTTGATGACCTCCAAGGTCCCTTCCAACTTTATTATTATTATTATTATTATTATTATTATTATTATTGTTGTTGTTGTTGTTGTTGTTGTTGTTGTTGTTGTAACATTGTTTCAATGCATCCCTGACTTGCTGGATTAGATGTTCCAGAAGAAGGTGCAGAAGAGGGTTTTTTTTGTAATTTTAGTAAGATTTGGTGCACTCATTCTTCAATTGAGCAAGTTTTGTAAACCCACAGGGAGGAGAAAAAAGAAAAGAAAAAAAGTAAACTGATGTAGGCTATAATCCAACCGTAAAAAAGGCCAACTGCTTTAGGCTAATCCAAGTATTCCAATCAATTCAAAAATATAAAAATCCCTCTGTCTCCAAATAATTTCCATAATAGTTATATCCAGGGTCAGAAGATATCATTGTAGAAAGCCTTTTGTAGTATAAAATCACACAAAGTTATTTTTGTTTACAACAGGTGTTAATCCAAGGTCAGCAATTTCTCTGATTTTTTTGTATTATTGTAGTATCTTCTTCTCACCATTAGATGTCCTCATTTAACTGTAATGTCTATATCCAGGTTTAAAAGGATTTTTAAATTGCTTTCTCACAGAAAATAAACAGAAATTTTTTCCCACATCATAAAGGTTAACAAAGTTTCTTTAAATCAGTCCCAATTTCATTTTCTGTATGTTCTTTTATATTCCTTAACTTTGTTCCCCCATCTAAGATTTTTCACCACTTTTAACTCCCTGCTTCCTAGGTCTTCTTGGGGTCTTTGCTTTTGGAAATTGTCCAGTCCAGGGATTTACATTTCTAAGTCCATAGGGAAAGGAAATAGAAAATAGTCTCACCCAGATCTCAGCATGTTGTTAACAATCAGCTGTTTAGCGGCATGCATTGGCTTGCCACATTCTTTGCTTTTTTTCCTGATTATCTATGACTTAGGCTGTCTGCGTATTTACCAGCAGCCTTTCTCCTGTCTGTTTGAAGAGTTTTCCTTGGTTTGATTGGGCCAATTGCCATCAACTCCAAGCTCCCAAGGCTTCTCTTCCTCCTCCTCGCCTTTCCCAGGCAACTTTCTGACCCTTTGGGGTCACCAGATGGAGCGAAATCAGACTAGGAAACTGAAGCTCTGTTTTTTTTCATCCATGCCATCATGACACCAACCGGAAGCTCTCTGCAACTATGTTTTTTCCCTTCCCTTTATCTGCATGTCTGTGATATCTTGGTTACTTAAAACATAAAAATATATGCTGATTTGGACTGCTAACAGTCCAGCAGATTGTTCTCAGAATGGCAAGCCCCCCCCCCCGCCCACATACACGGAAGCACTCTAGTGTCCCAGCAGATGGCCTTCAGAGGCAGTCATACTGCCATCCAGATTAATAGCCATTGATTTCCAGGACTATGGTGATTTGGCCCTTTTTTTAAAATCAGACTGGTAATCAGTATCATATCTCATGGTAGCAAGTTCCCAAATTTAATTATATGTTGTGTAAAAAAAACCAAAACCCCTTTTGTCTGTTCCTGATTCCTCCAGGATTGAATTTCATGGTTCTTGTTCTACAGTAACATATTGGATCAATTTGTAATTTATGGCTAAGTCACAATGAGGGTAAGGTAAGGTAGGGTTGTTTGGGCTTAATGTAATGCACACATACAGTTATTTTTGTCTATAATCTGCAGTTTATGCATAGCAATGTGTGTATAAACCAGATTGCAATGGTTGCTTAAAAAATCTATGTAATTAAAATTGTTTGTTGTAATGTTTTGTCTTTAGCCATAGGGGTTTCCTAACTTTTTAACTATAATGACATAAACTATAATGAAGAGACCATTCTAGATAGCAACATCCTATCATTCATTGTGGGCCTTCTTTCGGTTAGTATATCTGCCACAATTTTTAGCATTAAATATGTGCCCATATTATGTCTGCTGTAAGGCTAAGAATGCTAATTATGATTAGGTCATAACAATATACCTTTTCATTGGGGGATATTTTAAAATTGACACTCATTAGAATTAACCGTTGTTAATTTTATGTCAGAGCAGATATCCTTTATTGGGATTTAAAGGACTTGGAGAAAGACTACGTGGATTAATTTTATGGGAGGCCTGACTTCATTTTTGAAGACAGTGAAAATCACCCACTGAAAATAAGTTAATTTGGGCAACATGGTATTAAGAGGCTCATTTTTAAATTTTAAATCAAGAGGCCTCTGAAATGGGAATGGGGTTACATGCAAACATGAAATGGGAATGGGGTTACATGCAAAGTTTCCTATCGCTAGGGATCATTGAAGAAAACAAGGAAGCATAGTTGGTACTGCAGAGTGTAAGAAATTTGCTGGGCACTCTTAAACTTTTCTTGTGGAAATGTCAAAAGATCTCTTCTGCCTCCAACCTAGGTAACTTAGTTATATATTGTAATTATGTCAGTACAAAAGCATCTCGCTCTATGATATAAAAATCTTAAACTTGCAGATGAAGCTATAAATTATTTTGCAAAGCTCTAATTCTAATTTTATTCTTCTAGGGTCCAAAAGGAGCAAAGGGCCAGCCCTTCTATTCAGTATGTATTACTAGGATGTATTGATTATATTTTTTCATCATACATTTATTTCTACACCAAGATACTCATTGGCTTCCATTAAAGTAAAGATGTTCCATTGGGTCCTTTTCTGGTGTCAACTTATATGTTGATCAGATGGATATCTGCAGGATGCTACATAATTGGAATAGTATTATGAGTGGTTAGTGAGAATGCTCAGGTGGTGAGCATGTCCAATATCCAAATAGAAGTAAAGGAAAGCTGAATTGGAATTACTCACTGAGCATTTAAATTTGAGAATCTGAAATCTGATCGCCCCCTATCTAACAAGTTCAAAATATATTGGAATGGTGATTTGTATAAATCCTTGGCAAAAAATTCATAGTGGCTTGATGTTGCTGCCGCAGGACACATAGAATGTGCCAACTTTGGAACATTGCATTAAACTATCAATACACATTCTTTTTAATCTAATAATATTTTTACATTTCATTTTTTCAGCCCTGTGAACTTATTGAATATGTACAGAAACACAGCCGTAAGTGTCTCCACTTGATCTTTAGTATTAAATGACAGAAATATCAACCAAGAGCACAAATCAGGAAGAAGAGAGAATATGATATATAACAAAATACTGATTTAATTTAATCATCTATAATGGGAACAGTGAGGCTCTTAGCTCTAATTAATTGAATTTTATTTATTTAAAATATATGTATACTGCTTCCCATTAAAAATGGTTACAGGTTTGGCTAAGACTCAGATCATGTTGTTTGATTCTTACGGGATTATAATAGCATAAAAACAAAACAATAGAACAAGCATAGGTGAGGTAACCAAAGCTACATCACTAATCTCTTAACTGAGGAGATCAGAATAATTTTTTATGCACCACTAAAAGGCTATGTTAGCAATAGTGGCGAATATCTGTGGCTCGGGTGTAGGATGAAGGTTTGTTCTCTGAACCTTCTAGGCTAATTTCAGCCGAGTTTAGGGGATGTCAGTGTCAGTGTTCTGTTTATAAGGGCTTCAGATGTGGGTGTGTCAAGTGACAAACTCCGTTGAAAATGTTACCTAGCCTAGTAACAAAACATTCAGAAACCAGCCCACAAGCTTGGAGAATGAAACTTCACCCTCAGGTTATGTTGGATTACATTCCTTTAACATAGAAACTATGTTAACTGTCTACTACTTTCCTACTTAGAAGAGATTGTACCACTAGTCAGTCAAAGCTTCTGGTAATGTAGATACATCAGGAACACGTTATCTCTTTGGTCAAAAATATGAAAAGCATGGCTGTTTACTTATGAGAGTGCTAGCAAATGGTTAAGGCAGTGTGATCAAACCCAGTGTGATGATGTACTGGTGTGAAAAATTCAAACATTTACACAAAAGAAATAACACTACCAAGATGACCAGCTTCCTTTTTTTACACACTATTCCTTGCTGAGGCAGTTATAGAATACCTATAAGCATTAATAAGAACATCTTATAAGAGGATCTCCTCTCTTTAAGAATTTTCAATATCGTATTGCTTGAAATAATGTTTTCCTTTCTTTCTTCTATTTAGCCTGCTGGACAGGTGAGTATTTTTCCAACAGTTAATTCTCGTTCTGTTCTGTATGAAAAAATAATGACCTCAGGCAGTATTCTATATTAGTGTTAGTACTGATTAATTTGGCCTTTGAAGCTTCATCTCCTTTTTTCTACCACTTTGCTATTTTGCCACATATAGCCCTTGCTCCATGGTTAATAGCAGGATAAGAACAGGCACTTGAAACAAGATCATTGGAGAGTTAGATGCAGATAAAAGATGAGGCCGCTTCAGAATGCATGTCTTCCAAAGGATGCAGCTCTTTTATTAATGAAGACTAGGTGCTTTGCTTGTTCCTCTTTTAAATGCTTTGTACCATTATAATATGCATATATGTCACAGTTCTGGTTTTTTTATGTTTTGTTGTCCTGTCCACTTTTATAACCCCCAAAGAATCCTACTCTATCCAAAAATATTGCCTTCAAATGTTGTTGATTGCTATCCTTAAGCTAGACATGATTATTTTAATGGATATGATCTATTTGCCTTCTAGAAATACTAAAATGTCCAGCACATCCTACAGAACTAGTATTTGCCTTCGATATATCTCAAGATACCAATTCTGAGATATTTGAAGAAATGAGAAAGACTGTCATTGATATTGTGAACCAAACGAACATCAGAGAGAGCAATTGTCCTGTGGGAGCCAGAGTGGCTGTTGTGTCCTACAGCTCCAAAACCAACTACCTGATCCGCTTTACAGATTTCCAAAGCAAGAACAAGTTGTTGCAGGAGCTCAATAGACTTTCTTTCCAGAGAACAACCAACAGACGGGACATTGGTGGATCCATGAGGTTTGTTGCCAGGCATCTCTTCAAGCGAACTCTCCAAGGTGCTAATGTGAGGAAAGTTGCAGTCTTCTTCAGCAATGGAGAGTCCGACCATCCCAACTCAATTGGCACAGCAGTCCTAGAATTCACTGCCCTGGGCATCCAGCCAGCAGTCATTTCTTTTAAAAACATCCCTGAAATTACCCAAGCTTTTGAGGTGAGAAACTTGACCCTTTCTTTGGTTATCAGAAGCATCCTCTCAAGAAATTTAGCATATGCTCTATGGAGCCTGATATAATATTTAAGCATTACAGATCAAAATACTATAAATGAAGGCCTTTTCATTGGTATATGCCTCTTATTCTGCCTTGCAGATTTGTGCTGTTCAATAAATATATTTTATTGATTCCATCTACTCCTCCTATGGAGGGTATTCAGGAGTTCTAGATAGCCAATGGATGGTAGTCACTCACCCATTGGTGGTATCATCCTGGTTTTGTTGTGGTTATGCCTTTACCGAGTTTCCTTTTCACTGTGAGAAAAGAGGCATAAAACAGTATCTAGATTCTGTATGGGGAAGGATGAAACTATTCTTCGGAGCTGCTGGGAAGGAAGAGGGGATATCAGCTTTAGTTGCTAGAGGGATGGGGAAATAAAGCAACAGAACAAGGTGAGGATTTCTACATCACAGTTCCAGAAGACCCAGTGCAGAAATTGTTTTTGCAAAATATTAATTCAAAATAATTAATTAACTGAGCCTAATGATGTCAGTTGGACATAGGGAGACAATATAGATATAAAATTGAAATTACCTCCACCTATAGAAGGATACTGAAATGAAGACTAAATAGCCTAACATTATTTTGCCTGGCTAATTTACCACTATCCACATCTTCTTCCCAGACTAGAATTTTGCACCAAGCTCTTGAAATCCAAAACTGGGATATAAGTTTACTTGTCTTACCAGCATGGCACTATGGCACAATACCAAAAGACAATGTATCATATCTATATCAAGAAGTTGTTGTGGATAAATATGGAAAGCTGTTCTTATCCTTTGGTACTATACTGTACATTTCATGTGCAACAGACATGTTTTGCACATGTATTGCAACTTTTTTACACTTAATTAGTTGTGGTTTAAGGACAGCTTCCTTATGATGAAGAGAATATATTTTTATGAAATCCCAGCTGTCAAGCATCAATTCTTATCAAACATTGTCCTGCAAGCTGTCATGGGATTTAGCAATGATGCAGATAGAATCAGACATCTTACCATCTGCTTGCCAAGCTATATTTTTATTTTCCATTACTTTAGCTGGACAGCACAGGATTGTTTCAAGTTATCCATCTCCATCAGAAGAGTGATTATCTTTCAGTCTTAGAACGACTTCAAGTGTGCGTAATTTGCTATGGTAAGAGCACAGGAAAATTGCAAAGTAATCAGATCTTAATTTCATAATTTTCTATAATTAAAATGTTTATGTATTATTTGTAGACAAATGCAGACCAGATGAATCTTGCTTCAGAACTCCACCTTTCGAACCTGAGGCTTATATGGATGCTGCATTCATTCTGGAAAATTCTAGGAAAATAAGCACTACTGGATTTGAAGAACTAAAACATTTCCTAAGTAGATCATTGGACAGCTTTGACATTTCTGCAAATCCAAACACCTCTTTGATAGGTGATCGGATAGCTGTTGTGAGTCATGCTCCACCGAATTTCCAATTCCAAAGACAAGAGCTTCCAGTAAAAATTGAGTTTGACTTGGTGACATATGAAAGTAAAAGACAAATGAAGAGGCATATTGAAAAGTTTGTTCAGAAACTAAATGGAGAAGTAGCACTTGGTCATGCCTTGGAGTGGACAATCAATAATATCTTTTCAGAAGGACCCAACCAGAGAGAGAAAAAGGCTATTTTTGTCATATCTGCAGGAGAAACAAGTCATTGGGATAAGGAAGTACTGAGAGATGCAGCCCTAAGAACCAAATGCAAAGGCTATGCTGTATTTGTGCTTTCGATAGGGCCTGAGTATGATTACATAGAACTTATGGAACTGGCAAGCCTTCCCTTGGAACATCACATGGTACAACTTGGCAGAATCCACAAAGCTGAACTTGAGTATGCAGTCAAATTTCTGAAGCCATTAATACATCTGCTCAAGAGTAAGTTGCATGATAGTTGATTGCTTTGCAGAGAACTCAAAAAAAAAAAAAAGGAAAGGAAAGAAAAGAAAAGAAAAAAAAAGAAATACTGACAGAGAATGGTGTGTTTGTTTCTATTTAATATGCAGGACTGGCATGAACTTTCTCTTTAGGGAGATGCTTAAATCTTTTAGAAAATGAAATGATAGTGCATTAAAAATCTATTTCAGTTGTGTAGTGGTAGAGATGAAAGCAATGTTTGTGTCAAGTCTTTTGAAAATATTTTAGCTAAATCAGCTAAAACATTTGGGCGAGGTTCAGATCAGAACTAGAAAGACTGAAAGAATCTTGAAAGGAAGATTGATATGAAGGTTAATGAAATTAAAAGATGCAAGGACAAAGCATGGGTTTGGATTCTTTGGACTGAATTGCAAAATTAGCTGAGTTGCTAAACCAGTAACTTTGTGTTCAGATCAACTGACATGAGAAGAACCAGGTTATTACTGCCTCATGTTTTTATATATCTGTCAGAAAAGTAAAGAAAAACCATTACATCAGGGAAAGACAGTAGCTCATACTTAGCCCAGGTTTTCTGCAGGTAGATAAATATCTTCAGGAAAACAAAAAGAAAAATAAGTTTGCTATATATTTTTTTAAAAAAAACTTCATTATGGCTTTTGGGCCAGAGAACACAACAAAATATATTAACCAGTAATTATTAATAAAATCTTTTAAAAAGTTGATTTTTCCAACCTGCAACATTTATTAAATTTAAATAGTTAATCATCCTCTTCTAAGTAATATTTTTGAGCTAATGAAATCAAGAAAAGTAATCACAATAATTTAGGATAGGAAACTAGAGACAATAAATCAGAACTAGATAGGGGGGGAAAACCTACCCGATGACCTTTGCATCCCAGAATATGCTGAAACTTTGACAACTGGTTTTGGCCCAATTGTAAATGTTAGCCTTGATCTGAAGGCAAATCATGAATTTATCATGATATTCAGTGTTCCCATATTCTACCCTGCACACCTAGAAACAGAACCAAATATATTCATGCGCATCTATTCCATCCCAGAGAAACAGCCCTTCTCTTCTTTGAAATTCAGGGTTCAGCCATACGTTGCACAATCTTTTAATTACAGGTAGTCCTTGACTTATGACCACAGTGGAGGCCAAAATTTCCATTGCTAAGCAAGACAGTTGTTAAGTGAGTCATGCCCCATTTTGCAATTTTTTTCCCGCCACAGTTGATAAGCAAGTCAAAACTATTGTTAAATTAAACATTTGGTTGTTGTGAATCTGGCTTCCCCCACTGATTTTGCTTGCTGGAAGCCAGCTGGGAAGGTTACAAATGTTGATCACATGACCCTGGGACAGTGCAACTCTCATAAATAAATGCAAATTGTCAAGTGCCCAAATTTTGATCAAGTTACCATGAGGATGCTACAGCAGTGTGAAAAACTGATCATAAGTCACCTTTTTTAGTGCTGTTGTAACTTTGAACTGTAAGTCAAGGACTACCTGCATATGGTTGACAAGGTCAATGAAATTTCAGTTAATTTGTAATAAATGTACTTTGTACATAAAATTATAATGTTTTCTGCATGTCATGGCTTCAATCACACTTTATAAGGAAAAAAAATGAGTTGATGTTCACGCTCTGATATGACTAATCAATAAAACATATTAGAACTGTAAGGGAAAGAAAAAAATTCTCATCAACTAACTGATGTCATTTTGAATGGTATTTTATTTATGGTGAGTTATATTGGTCAATAAAAGAATACATACTTTGCAAAAAAAGTAAAAAAAATCTAAACAATCTCAGAGAACAAAGCATTGAGATAGACATTATATCTGAGATTTTAGAGAACTACTGTGTTTTGAAAATACATGATAGTGGGGTAAGTAAACCAGTAAGCTACAATTTATATCAAGAGAGGAACTGAAAACAGTAAAACCTTACTCTGGCACAGGGTTGGGCATTGCAATTTTCTCACATGTGAAAATAAATATTACTCACTTGCCATAATGATACGATTTGCCTTAATAGGTAAAATACACAGCTATCCACATCCAGAGTTTGAGAGAATATGTGCAACAATCAGTCGTCAAAAACCAAGGTATGTTTCATGGCACCATTGATCTATGTGAATTTCCTTGCCTCGATGATCCGTTGAGAGGTGTTGTGTATTCCTGCCTCAAACCCTCATAAGAAATCTTCTTTAGTTCAATTGTCTCAATAGTCTTGCTAGAACTCAATTGTTCTAGCAAGACTATTTTTCTAGCCAAACTTTTCACTCAGTTCCTTTGGACTCTCTGGGAATCGGCTTGTATGAGTAAGAATTAGTCTCTTGTTCTTCCAAATTTCTATTTCAGTTGAATGTAAATAGTAACTGCACTAAATTAAGGCTTTTATTGGACAGTAGCAGAAATAGTGGGCTCTGAAATAAAAGATACAGTAGAATGAATGGCATAGTTATTCTATCCTGAAGAGAATGGCATCCTATCCTGTCATGGCTCCTGTGCTTTTGAAAGCTTGTGAAACATCTTTTTATGAAAATAGTATGTTAAAATGTTCACTTATCCTTCAGACATGACTTCAGGCTAGCACACACTTCACTTATTTTCCAACCATCCATCAAGTTGCAAGCAAAAATATAAAAGCTCACTGAAGCAAGACAGTTAGCAATCCAATACGGAAACAGCAAGAACCATACTAATCACTATGGCTGGCTGTAAGCTTCACTTTTAGCCTGTATATGTTGCTCCAATGAGATTGGCCCACTCCTCTTGTTCTGACAGAAGGGGCCTGCTGCAGACCCTATCAGCCAAGGAATTTCAGCTGCCAGGGAACAGGAGAAGTGCCTTTTATGCCATGGCACCTGCCCTGTGGAAGGAACATCTTGCCACTGGAAGTGAAATCCATCCTCACCTTCTGGCCTTCTGGAAAGGCTTGGGACCCCAGTAGAGGTGCATTAGGCTGGAGATGGTTGGTGCGGTGATGGAGAAGGCACTTTCCCACTTTGTGTGACTCCTTTTAGTTTGTTTTTAACTTTTGGAATTTTAATTAGTTTTATATTTGTAATTGTTTTTATATTTATATATTTTACTGTTTTGTAAGCCACACAGGGTCATTTTGGATAGCAAGATGGGCAGCATATAAATTTAATAATAAATAAAACATAAACATAAAAAATAAGTTGAGGACAGCACCTCTTCCTACACTGCCATCACTTGCTTATATTGCAGGAGACAAGAGAAAAGAAATATGAAAAATATAATTGATTGCTATTGAAGTATTGGAAACTTACGCAGCAGCAGCAATTCTAACATGATACCTCTTGGTTTTATTTAACAACCAACATATAGTTGCTAGAAACTAAAACATGTCTCCAAGTTCCACCAATGTTTTCTTTTGTTGGGAATGAAAGTTCTGGTCTTCTTTTGGGTGCTTCTCTCAGGTGCTTTAGAAATTCTTTAGGAGCTCTTTACAAAAGAGAATAAAAATTCTGTCATGCTGTCTAGCTTTGAGTTTGAATTAAAGTGTAGAAAGCAAGGAACTGGAGACATCAGAATAAAATTACAGACACAGCATTCAAACCCACTTTTTAGTAATAAATTTTCCTCCCCCTCCCTGTTGTTTACTTGCATTATAAAATATGAAAAATTATAAATACAAATAGTAGCCAAATACATTTATATTTGTATTGTAGAAACTAGAAATGATTAAGGCTGTGACAATTTAGATAAACTAAACTAAAGATAAGAAAAAAGTTTAAATAAATGTTAAATACGATTTCTAAAATATTAATGAACATTAATATTTGATGTTTAAACTGTTTAAACTGTGCAATTAATGCTAAGTATGATGTTGATAAACAGTTGCAAAATGCTTTGAATTATTTCATGAGAAAACTTTCAGTATTTGAGTTTATACTTAATACTGAAGTTTCCACTGTATTTCTAGTTATTGTTTTGTTAAACAATAAATGTTTAAAAAGAGTGTTAAAAAAGAGAAAAACAAGAACTAAAAACCCCAAAAGCATCTTCTTGAAAAAAATAGGTAAGTACAAACACAGACATTTAAATCTCCTTAAAAACCATACTGTAAGTACTTGTATTTGTCTTGCTGTGCAATGTGTTGTGTATACGTAAGGTATTATTGTTAAATGTGGTTAAACCTATCTTACTATCTACTTTTTTCCAGGCAGATCCTTTTGGGGTTTTTTTTGGTTTTGTTTTGTATATTCTATTAGTTTTACTATTCTCCAAGTTTAAATTTTTAATCAGACATTGTTAGCCTAGCCATAAAACTCAGTACAATCCTTTCTCGAGAATTCAGCTATTTCTTATTTCACCAATTTTTAATATTTTTTTCTCCATCAGACTGAGAATGATATACTTTTTTTAATGACAAAATATTTGAAAAAATATTTGTTTATTAATTATTTTTTTTAAAGTAGCACTTTTATGTATTGCATTAAAATCTTTGTCAATACATTATTTTATTCGCAGCACTCCATTTGACAAGACTCCACCAAATAAAATTCATTTAATTGATGAGAATGGCTCTGCTTTTCCAGAATACCCGCAAAGTGATTCTTTATTTCCTGAAAAGATAGCCAATAATGCTCATCCGTCTATTGTAAGTAGATTTTCATAAAATAACACCTTTTGTACATTGCCCAGTTACATTATGAGTTAGCCAGTTATATAACTGCATAAATTAAGATATAAACATTGCAAACATGTACTTTTTTTAAAAAAAACAACCTGGAATTATTTTATCCCTTGTTGCTGATTTCTTCCCCCATCCACCATTACACATCTATGTGTAAAGAATGCTAAATATTACTTGGATTGGGCCATATACAGTAGCTGTATAATTAATAATATGTAAAGATATCTGGATAGTTAATATTCAAAATATGATAAAAGGGGTAAACTTTTGGCTTCAAAACACCTTATCATACTTCCAGCTGGACTATATGCAGAAGGTATAAACTACAAGTTACAATTTGATCACTATGTAGAGTTCAGAGCAGATACAAAACCTTCACGCTCATTTCCAAGTTTTCAATTTTGGTAGGATGGGTTTGGCATTTGGTTCTCTTTCTTTCCTCCCAACTGGTTCATTTGTGCAAAGTGCATAAGCAGTGCAGCTATTCATGCCATGAAGAGGTAAGGTGACTGTCTGAATAATCCCAGTCAGATTTGCAGTTAATTTGATACCAGTAATCTGGTATCTCCTGGATTTTTAAGATTCCAGCGTCTGTTTTACCAGCCAGCATGGCCAGGGTAAAGAGACTATAGATCAAGAAATGTGATTAGCATCAAGTTGCTTGTTACTGAATTAGATGGGTCACTGTTCATAGACCTATGGGTGACCTAAATGCAAATGTAGCATTAAGTATCAATGCTATTGATTGATATCAATCAAGTATGCTCAACTGTAATGAAAATTATATAATCCATATGGCAATTCTCAATCTTAATCTTTTTGAGATTAAACATATTTTGGTAACAACTTTTGGAGATCACTGAAGAATGGATCTAAGATTTGGGGTAATGGACATGTGTACCTCTGGGGCTTTGAGTTTTATATCTTTTCTTAATCCAGTGGCCTCTAACCAGTTAATAGGATTGGTATTGATCAAGGATTTATGGGAGTTATAAATCATATTTTAAGGATGTCTTATGGGAAAAGTTGATTATTCTTTTATAGCAATATACGAAATTACATTTTTCATCAGTAAACCTTTTTTCTTTTCATTTTCAGATGTTTGGAAATTAATGAAGTATTCAGATCTACAATTAAATTAAGTGAATCAACTATGTTGAATGTTGTCAAATATTTTATGTTAATTTTACTAATCTACTACATTATTTCTTTGGAAATCTGAAAGATATAAAAAAGATATAAAACTGATGTCAGAACAGCAGAAAAAAAATTCTAAAAGAATTGAAGAAAAATTGAGAAAGAGCAACATGATTGTACTAGCAAGACAGACTAAAGGCTAATAAGAAGAAAAGATTTTCATTTGTGAATCTACATGTTCAATTTTAGTTTTCTTATTGAAATGGGAAGATCAGGAAATTTAAGTGAGGAATTTTGGACAGAAAAGGCTTTAAACACAATAATTGCACATTGCCAATAAAATATTTTTAAGTGGGAACTTGCTTTATATTCAGTGCTATAATATTGGTATGCAAAATCTGTTCCAGTTCATATATGTTGTTTGAGTACAAGGTGACTAGGAATAAAGTCCTGACATTTCAATCTTGCCTGGATTTTTTTTTCTACAAAATACTTAATGTCCCAATTTATTATTTTCTAATGTCCTTAGCTATTGTACTGAAACAATAGAAGACTGTTTTGCTATGTACTGCTAAATTAGAACAATGCATTGTATAAAATTATGAAATATTTTAAGCAACAGTTATTGTGGTTACGTAATTTGTGATAGGTGCATTAATTCTTCAATCTGAATTTAAATAGTCAGAAAATAAGGAAACACAAACAAATTGTGTATACCTAACAAAAAAACAGACCTGTTGAATTATAATGCTTAAACTCTGCATTTTTGAAGCTCTCTTCCATCCTGCGTCTAGTTACTTTAATATGTATAAACTTAAAATGAGCCACAAACAGATGCATGGATATGAGAGGATAGTTCTTGAAACTGAACAGATATAACAACATATAAAACTTTAGCTACTTTGATCACTTCGGTAATCTTTCTGTAATAAAATATAGATGACAATAGCTATTAAGTGAATCACCAAAACTTTCTGTCTAGACAGACATCTATAAAACTGTTTTTCTGGAAAATTGCCCAAAGAACTTTTGCAGCCTCTTGCTACTTTAAGTCATGGTGGTACCAACACAAGTAGTTTTCTCAAAATTAAACCTTGTATACTATACTTATTGGGACTTCCAGGCCATTACTTTGTACCTCTCTCTAGAGAGGTAAGACCTATGAGGTTGATCTGGCCCAAGTGACTAATGGACCCAGATGGGTTTCAGAAGGAACTGGGGTTTATAACTGTAGATCTGATGCAAAGTTCTGCTGAGCTTCTGGTTATTACTTGGAATAAGAGGTGAAAGAGATCAGGATAGGATTATATTCATTCAACCTCTTCTAACTCATAAACCTCTTTGTCCACTGTGGTATATGGGGGAATTGGAAGGGATGAAATGGATAGACGTCTAGAGTGCCACTGGTGGATGACAAGGGACAAAATTCAATCGAATATAAGTAATAGTTGCTACTAAAGACTACTTGGTGGCAGAGCCTAAGTAATGCAGATAATAGGCCAGCAATCCTCTTTAAGGTGAGCCATCTCTCCTGGGAAAGGAAAAGACAGAGGTCTATCTGAAGAGAAGTGCTACGGAATTTGCTGATTTTCTAGAAGGCAAAATTGTTTGGATTTGTTCCCAGTTAGATGTTGGTGTGGTTGCTAGCCCAGTGGAGGCATCTGGGGCAGATTCACCCTCTTAAGAAGCCATTGCTAGACTCCACCCTATTAGATAATTTTTGCCCTGTGTCCTATCTTCTCTTTTGGAGGAAGGTTGTTGAAAAAGTGGTTGTGCAGCAGCTCCAGAGGTCTCTGGATGAAATTAATTATCTAGACCCTCTCTAGTCAGGTTCAAGCCTGGTTCTGGGACAGAAACAGCATTGGTCACACTTTTAGATGAACTCTGGTGTGAGCAGGATAGTAGTAGTATGTCCATCCTCACTCTACTTGACTTTTCACTGGCTTTTGATACCATCAACCATGGTATCCTTCTGGAGAAGCTTCAGGGGTTGGGAGTGGGGGAGTTCTGTGTTGCCCTGGTTCACTTCTTTCCTCTGCAATTACTTTCAGTATTGATAGGAAGCAAGAAGTCCAAACCCTTGTCCCCTGTTATGTAAGTCCTGCAGGGCTTGGTACTTTCTCTGCTTCTGTTTCACATCTACATGAAGCCCTTAGTTGAGATCATCTGCCACCATGGGCTGAGACATCATCAATATGCTGAAGACACCCAGCTATGCTTTGTCTCAGGGTGAGTTAAGTGCATAATTTTTTTGGGGGGGGTCTCTGGGTTTACAACTCCAGGTTAATTGAAGGATTGTCTTTTCCTAGTCACATCTACCCAACCCACCAGAGTAGGGAGGTGGGAAATATTACGTGTCCCCCATCCTAAAAAGTACATCTAATGGGATCAGAAAGAAGGGCCTCCTCCATGGTTGCTCCCTCCCAGAAATTTCATCCCTGCAGAGATAAGACTGGCCCCCAATTTGACACTCTTTCACAAGGTCCTGAACACCTGGTTTTGCAATGGGCTTGGGGAACAGAATGAGTTGGAGTCCATCAGGTGGCTTATTTGATTGACTGTTGATGCTGGGGGGAGGGGATGTTATTGCTTTTTATTGTTTTTTATATTATATTTTATCTGTAAAATATCCAGGGTCACTGAGAGGGAATTGGGAGGCCATATAAATTTTATTAAATAAATAAACTTCTAGTGATATAATATAGAGGTTAATGCCAAATGAAACCTTTAGGTATCCAATTAAGTATCCTATACGAAATAATAAATAAAAAACTAGTCACTCAAGTTTTAATGTATTATGAAAACAATTGTAAGCCATGGGCAACACTGCCAGCCAAGTACAACTTTTAGGTTACACATCTTGGGATAACAGGAACATCACATTTTGGGCTTCTTCTCCCTTAAAAATTTGAGACATTGTAAAACTATTCCAATTCTATATGTGGAGAATACCATGATTGATATTATTGGAAGTTCTTCAAAAACTGAAAACTAACAAGGTTATTTTCTCTCTCACCCCTATGCCCCCAACACATACATTCCAGATATTTAGCAGTGAAAGGCATCCAAAGCACAAAGCCATTTCCCTCCTCAAATAATATAGAAACTTGATTGAAATAGATCCAAATAAGCTTCTCATTCTTAAGGAATTCATTTTCTTTATTTCATTTTCATATATTTGGAAATCAGAAAGTATTCAGCTTGACAGCAATACTGAAGAAATAAATTGCAAATGTCCTGTGCCATCGTAATATTTATATAAAAGAAATAAGGTGCAATGTTCAAAAAAAAAACCAACCCTGAATAGAGACTAGAACTGAGAGTTTCATTCAGATTCTCATACTTGGATATAGAACACTATTCATATTAAACTTTAACTCTGACACAGAAAAGTGATCCAAACTCTTTATTTTCCAACATTACGCATACAGAGTTTGAATATACAGAAACAAAAGTGCAATAATTTTGTATTATCACTCTCTCACCTGGCCTGTAAAAAAGTCAGCTTACATAAATATTGTTGATGCAGCTTAATACATTTTTTCATGTTTATAAACAATTTCTAAAGTCTTTTAAAGAATAGCATTGTTAGATGTTAAATACAATTTCTTCACTTCAATTTCTTTTGCTTGGCAGTTTGAGAAAATGCTACATAAATCATTCCACATAAATATAATGGCAGGTTCCAAGAGGGCCAATAGTATTAGTGCCAACTGTTGACAAGAGAGCCACTACTTACTTTCATGAGCACCATTGTCCCTTGTGCTATATAAACAATTCCTCAAAGAAAATTAATCCTATGCTAAGTCTTTATTACAATTATTTACATATATAAATCAGTGTAAACTTTACTTCCATACTTTGACAATACCATCTCGTGATGCAGTAACTATAAATCCTTGAGTGGTCTGGAAAGTGGCAACGTCTGTGATGATGTCATGGTGCCCAATTGGTAAAGATTCAGGACCCCTTCGAGGGGTTTCATCTGTAGGTCCCATCTTGTGCTTGTTTTGAATTTCCTGATGAAGAGAAAACCATGAAATAGACAGTGCCAAGCTATAAAAACTGTTGTTTTTAGCATAAGATTTCCCCGTATTAAATCAGTTTGTTAATTATTTTAAAACTAGGAAATTTGTTACATATTCTGTACCACTAAATGTGTTTACTTGTTATAGATTTGGTGCCTTGGTGCTCTCTGAGCTTAGCTGTTTTCTTGTTGATAAAAACAGCCAAGGTTTGTAATGAAATGTCTGCAAGAAAAGTTCTATGCTAAAGAAATTAAATGAATTTTACAAATAAGTATAACAATGTGTAGAAATTGGATGAGTTGGATAAAAGCCATAACTAATGTACCTGAACAACTTCTGTGCCTTCAATTATCTTTCTATAGTATGATACTGATGGAGAGCTAGGACTTCCAGCAACAATATATGATCTCTCAGGGTAAGCTAAATCCCAGAATCTGCAAGAAACAAATAAACAAAACAAAAACAAAAAAACCCTCAAAAGCAGTAATTTAAATAAGCCGTTAAGTTCTGCATCTAGTGTCTGCATGCTTGTTACCTCATGTTTAGCTATTACTAGTTATCAAATCCCATTATTTAAAAAATGTGAATTGTGAATATTTAATCATGCATATATTTCCAAGACCAGCAGTTTGATCCTAACCATGTTTACTCAAAAGCAAAATATATGTCCAAAAACCACATACCGTATTTATCGGCGTATAACACGCACTTTTTCCCCCTGAAAATAGGGGGCAAATGATGTGTGCGTGTTATACGCCGATATACGGCCAGCCCGGGTAAATTCGGCCATATTCTTCAATACGGGCCGGCCCCAGCAGTTCCGGCTGGTTGCCGGCAGTTGGCTGTTCCTCCCTGGCCGCCTCGGCTCCCCCCGGTTT
>NW_015386593.1:330087-377014 GCF_001527695.2 Protobothrops mucrosquamatus | reverse complement strand
CTATCCAGGCGTTTCTGCAAAGCGGGAGGGGTCGAGGGAGGGGGGGCGGTTGGTGGGAAAAGAAAAGATGGAGCAGCAGCCAAGGATTTATAAAGCAAGCGGCGGAGTCCTGCAGCTCAGAGGCGACACGGGGGGAGGGAATCGGAGCTAACCGAGGAAGGAGGCTGCTGTTTCTGCTGCCGCTGCCGCCGCCAGCCGGGCATAATACGGTAAATAAATACGAGCATGGGGATCTGCGTGTGAACGAAGCCCCACTCCCCCTCCCCTTTTGCTTTCGCTCCCAAGCCGGCGCTTTTTTTTTCTTGAAATTTCCCTCTTAAAATGAAGGTGCGTGTTATACGCCGGTGCGTGTTATACGCCGATAAATACGGTAAGTAAATAAGATTGGTTCATCATGCTCAATAATTACATCAAGCTCAATAATTATTTCTATCTCTGTCTGAGTCTATTATTACTCAGATTTACTCACTTTCTTTAATTACCAAAAATATGTAAATCTATATTGTTTTCTATTTATTATCCAAATATGACTTAAAAAATTAAACTGATTTTTAAAAATAGTAGAAAGAATTAGGGCTATTACTAGATAAAAACTGGTTAATTAGTGAAGTTATAGCCAACTGATACAAACATGGTTTCTCATGGAAATATTCTTTTAAGCAGATAGAGAAATAGTGCATCCATATCATCCCATAATAATAAATGCTCAGTTTTCTGGATATATGAAAGCTAAGTAGTGCTTATAGGTATAACATGGCATAACTTGAAAAGGAAAGGAAAAGAAAGCTGGAAATGCTCCCAGCCGAGCTACAGAACAGCAATTTAACAAGTAAGGGTAATACACAACCAACCTCAGCTGCTATATATGCCAATAAGAAATTACCAGAGCAAAGAACGTGGGAAATGTAGGAAGAATATTTGTCACTAAAGAATAGTTACAAAATAATAGTATATGTCTGTCAGTGCCTTTGAGAAGTACACAGTCAATGAAAATTGATAGGATTGTTCATTTAATTCAAATTTTAATTTATGCTTGCACCACTTTTCAGCAATGCCAGACTGAATAAGATAATTGATGGACTGTATAATTATTCTTTGATTTGCCAGATATTCATCTTTAATGAATATTTACCTTATCTTCATGTCTGAACCTGCAGTCAATAATATAGGATTTCCATCTGCTGGACTACAGTATATTCCATGAACACTATGAGACGAAGGCTAATAGACAGAAACATATATTAAATGTATAGGCCTTGGGGTTAAAATATTTAAAGAAAGGTTTTAAAAAAATTAAATAGTATTGCACAATTAACACATTACACTTGAATACACCCATTTGCAGCATGAAATGCATTAGTTAAAAATCATATTGTAGATTTGATTATTTAACATTTTAAAAATGCACTACCAGCACTGAAAAAGAGTTTCTCCAGATGATTTCAAATCATCTTGTATAAAAGGAAGACACTTTATGATACTTTTTCTCCCAAGCTATTTGGTTTTTATAGGTAAACATTAGCATTTTGAATTATACCACAAAATGCACAGGAACCCAACGAAAAAAATGGTGAATGTGTTTTGTATGTTTCTCCACTGTTAAAAGCATTAGTATTGATCTGATTTATCTCTTTTAAAATCTGTAATCTACACTCTGAAATGTTTTACCCCAAATTCAGAAGGCAAACCTGTAATTCTGAAAGAGGAGGAGCACTGCTAGCCCACAATGTGAAGCGTCGATCTCCTGTTTCCATATCCCACATGGAGACTTCATTATTGCCTTGAACAGCTATATAAAATAACAAACAGCAGTTATAATCTGGTAGCACGCTCTGATTGCATACTGACATTTTTGATTTCTTCCTACATTCCACTGTTGCCACCTGTTCTGTTGCCTTCCTATTCTACTATTGCCACCTATAGACCTTTAGTAAGCCACTATACCTCCTATTAATCCTCATTTCTTATTATGATCCCAGATTCAAGGAGAGGTTTTTTTTGCCATTTACCTGAATTACAGCCAGTCTCATCTCAAACAAATGCTCTCTGAATAAACCCATGAACTATTATCCTCAGCAATTTGTCTATGTTGTAATGTAATGTAATGTAA
The DNA here is from genome assembly GCF_001527695.2 of Protobothrops mucrosquamatus. NCBI lineage: Eukaryota > Metazoa > Chordata > Lepidosauria > Squamata > Viperidae > Protobothrops > Protobothrops mucrosquamatus. The sequence goes on along the minus strand of NW_015386593.1, from coordinate 374,904 downwards.
TGTAATGTGTTATGCTATGCTATGCTATGCTATGCTATGCTATGCTATGCTATGCTATGCTATTCCAGTTACCTAACATAATCTTAAATTTTGCGGGCATTTGGATGTTTAAAGAAGATTAACTATACCTGCAATCACCCATGACTGGGAAAGGGGATGCATAAGTAGCCGTCTGATCCGTGCTCTAGAAGGATGGGAATGGCTGGAAATTGGTAACTGGAATCTCATATCCCAACATGCCATGGTCCCACTGCTTGTACCTTGCAAAGAAAAATGTAAACAGATCAGTAATATAATGCATTTTAAGCAATGTCTTCCAAGCTCTAGCACTGATGTCCACATGATATTTAAGGACACATTTTCTTTTTATTATTTATTTATAACTATTTATATCATTTGCAAAGAAAATTAAACTACAGGTACTCCTTGATTTACAATGACAATTGGGATAGAAATTTCAGCCATTAATCATGGCTGTCATAAGTCGAGGCACTCATGTGACTAGACCTGATTTTATGCCCATTTTTATGGCAGTTATCAAGCAAATTATGTGATCCTAAGTCCAAATAAGTGTTTCCCTTTGCTGGAGAAAAGCAAAAAAACACTGGAAAATGTCAAAAATCAGTCAACTATTATAACTAGTTGTAAATATAAGCTGGCTGCCAAGCACCCAAAATGCAATCATGTGACAGCAGGGGGCAGTGCTGTGGCATTTTATGATAGCTGAAATACTTTATAGGCTGTAAATCCGTTTTCCAAGGCTGTCATAACTCTGGAAGTTGTTAAATGACCAGTTATAAGATGAGGACTATATATTTAACTTGCTCTTGTAACATTATCTCTTGCACAAGAAATAGTAGGAGTTGAACCCAGATTGATTCAATTACCCAAGAACCATTATATATCTGCACTCAGTACATGTGGTAAAGGGCAATTTTATTTACACATTAATAAATAATATAATGATTAAAAGAAAGCAACACTTACCAATGCAGAGCCAGCATTGATGTATATCAACAGCAAACGAGGTTATAAGCCCCAAGCGTAAATCATGTTTTAATGTCCAGGCATTATTACAGGACCTCAGATCCCATCCCACTAACGAACCATTCACAGTGGCATATGCCAGCACAGACTGGGCTCCTGAATTGAAATGATGCATGTCTACCACACAGCCATCATCTTTTTGATCTAAAAACCTAAATAAAATAAAAAGAACTAGCCATTATTCACTGAAATTTATCATGGCTTACACCCTTGAAAAAAATATTTCCTATAGCTTTTATTTATACAGGTAGCCCTTGGCCCATGATCATAATGAAGCCTGTCCATTATAATCACAAATGGTGATGGTTGTTAAGCAAGACAGCATTGCTTGATGACTTCTATGCCCTATTTTCCCCAATACAGTTGTTAAATGAATGGTGCATCATTACGTGGAGCACAGGGAACCTCAGGGATGAGGGAGGCCTAGCGCTGGGCCAGTCCTGCTGCTTTGGGCTTCCCAAGGCCTCCTTGCATACCATGAGACACCCCATACTGCTTCCCACTCTTTGGGGTCCCCACAGCCCTGTCAGGTCATAAAGGCTAATGACTGAGGCGGCACTGCAGCAGACTTAACTTTGAAACAGGGTTGTGAGTTCTTTTAGGGGAGGGTCCATCATAAGTTCAAATGGCCACTCATTAACTGGTCTTTAAGCAAGTACTAGTTTTGGAGTAGCAGACAGTTTGCAAGCTCAAATTCTGGATTTCTTATCTTTAATAAATATTAGTTTAGGTCATTCTGAAGTACTAAGTCTTGGGAGAAAGCAACCTCGATAAGTGGATGGACATACTGTAAGCAACATGTTCTCTTAAAGCACAAAGCCACTAATTTTCTTACCAGGCACAATAACATTAATAGGCACCCCCCACACACAGCTCTCTATGTTCAAGAGAGTAAGACAGCTAGAATCCTGAGGTATTGGAACAGACTGGCTCAATTCATAATGGAGGCAGAATTTAGTTTTAAAAATTGTGAATGTTTAAATGAAGTAACTCCCAAAAATCCTATCATAGTTTTTCCCAATCTGGACATCCTCCAGAAGATGTTAGCATCACAGGTCTTGCTGAGATATTCTGAAGAGTGAAAACCACACAGCGGTTGGGAAGGCTGGTCTATAATATCAGGGAGAAACATGATAACCCATCTTGTATCCTTTATATGCTAACTTTATATTTGGAAGGAATAACCACAGCAGATAATCAATAGGAAACAAGAAAATTTGCACATAAACATACCTGTTTTGTATTGGATGAATCTTAGGTGATTTGGGGAGTTTTGAAGCTTCAATCCCAAAAAGTTGGATGGACCCGTTATCTGAAGCTATAGCCAAATAGTGAGAACCCTGGCAAAAAGTAAGCGTTGTCACACGTCCCCCAATCCGAGAATATGTTAAAATTGATCTGTTATAAGTAATAGGGGGGGAAAAACCCCAAAATTACAATGAAATTCCTCATGCTCCATGCTCCACTGAGAAAGTGAGAACATGCTGAGCTACATACATTTCACTTATTATGATGTCTGGCATAAAATTCTGGGAATATGCCCTTCTGTGAGGATAACAAGGCTCTCTGTTAAGATATCATTATTTCCCTCACAACACTATTATTCCCAGAATTTCCAGGCAAAAGAAACAACAAATTGGAACACGTATCTAATTTATGTACACAAAGTAGTTCTTCGATAGAGATAAGGGCAACCTTGCCTGGAAAATGAAGATTAACAGATTTTAATTTTTAATTGATTGAAAAGATAGGCATCCAAAATAAAAAGAGAATTTTTTATATTAGATCAGAGCAATAAGTACATCATTATTATCCACAACTGAATTCTACTTCCTGCTTTAATGGTCAGTGCTGCTTTGAAAGAAAAGCTGACTTCAAAGCTTTGAAACTAAAGTTACATACACCTGCTGGGCACAGCTCTGGGAAAAAAAATTAGCATATTTTACATACCTTTGTAGCACTTCTCGGGGAAAACAATGGACTAGTTGTGACAGCTTAAAAAAGAGCATTATTCCCTCTCAGGAGGAAGAACTTTTTGGACAGGTTCTTTAATACTGAGCCTTTCAACTGTTTTCAATACTTTCTTAAACAAAATTGAATGATAATTGAAGTCAATTAGATTTCAGTCAATTATATGCATGACTTAATCAAGAGCTTTATCCTAGGCAATTAAATAGTTAGTGAGACCAAAAAAATCAAAGAAAATAACACTAGCTCTATTCAGGTATTACAAAACCTAGAAAGCTCAATATGCAAGCAATAGTAAGAAGTCCTGCTCTCTATAATATTGTGCATGTGTGTCATTGTTTAAAGATAAGCATCTGCATGCACAGCTCAGATAGTTGCACTGAGGTCTGTATGAAATCATCTGTGAATTGACTGCACCAGTTTGAAATCTCATGAGAGCCAATGTGTGTGCAACTGAAAGCATAAAGGTCTCCATAGTGCTATAGGCATTCAAGATATAGAGGAAAAAACCCTTCCCTTAAATAATATAGACGTTCTCGACTGTAACTGAGCATGGAATTATGATCGTAAGTTATGCTGGTTGTTAAATGAGTCTTGTGACTGACCTGATTTTATGTCATTTTTTGTTAAGTGAATGAGGCAGTTGTTAAATAAGACTATTGTTCGCAATGGACATTTTGCTAGAAACTGGAAGTAAATGTTGGTTTCCATCAAAAAAGTCATACATTGTGATGATGTGACCATAGGATGCCACAAATAGCAGTATATATAGGCTGGTTGCCGAGTGCCCAAAATGCATTCACATGACCGAGGGGGGGGGAGCGTCACAACTTGGAATCTGGATCTTAAGCACCTTTTGGGAGGTTCATTGTAACTTAGAATTCAGAGGTGGAGCACCTTTTTTTTTTTTTTTTTTTTTGCAGAAACTCCATTTAAATTACATCTGTACCTTCACTATTAATATAAGCTTTAAGAACATGAATGTTCTAAAGAGCATCAGAGCACTGAGGTAGCTATTATTGTAGTTGGAACGAACGCAGGAACTAATATTAGTGTTTGTTATATCATTATCATCACTATTCTTTCATACTTATTTATAATTATTGTATTTTTGCATTGTAGTACTGTATTTCCTTGTTTGTAAGTCATTTAGAATTGAATTGAAGTGGCATAAAATCTTCATAAATAAACCAGTATTTGAATTTCTATCCCTATAATTATGTAATTTTCTGCAGTGCAGAAAACCGCAGTACCTCAAACTGACCCAATGAAGCAAGACTATGTACAGTATCATCATGTTAAAAAATTAAAATGTTTTAGTCCCACATATGAAAAAAGACGTTTTCTCAAATATTGTAAGCATGCGTCTCCCTGCTGATCCCTAACCACATTTTCTATTCATTTTTCTATGCTTTTTAACTTTTTAACTATGTGGTAGATTCTCCTAAAATTAAATCTGCATCTCTAAATATTATAAATTACCTAGTAGTAGTTGTTTTGCCTTCCATTTTATGACTGTCCCAAATTTTCACTGTTCCATCATTTGAGCATGTAGCAAAAATTGAATGTTCATCAGAGACTCTAATACGATTCACTGCAGACTTATGCTCATGCAGGTGAGCAACCAGAAGCCCTTTGGGATGCCAACCTAAAGCCAGAGTAAAATGCATTTCATTTATTCAACAAAAGTATGAACGATTCTTGCTTGCTTGCTTGATTTTCCCCGATGTCATGCAGGCATTATAAAACACATTAACTAGGTAGGTGACGTAAAATGCAAATATTAGTAAGCACACATATAACTATGTATTACTTAACCCTGTCTCTCTGACACTGGAACTTATTAGGTAGAGACTCAATCACCAATGCATATAGTTCTTATAAGCAAGTACTGAAATAATATAGTCAGTGGAATTATTGATAAGGTCGCAAGACAAATCAATTTCCTTTCCTTCCCCTTCCCCTATTCCATTCCACTCCATTTAATCTAAATATGGCAATACATCAAAATAACATGAAGAACAAAACAATTTTAAGTACATAAGAATAACTGAATAAGGAGGGAGGCATTCTGTTATCAAAATAGAATATTTCTATATTGCATATGGAGCATCTGACTTAGAATTAGGCTAAAATTCTCTGCAGCTCTAATTGGACCATGGAATGCAACATCAGTTACAGCTAGAATAAGCAAGTGACATTTTATCACTTTAAACTTTATTGGAAAGAACATAAGAAATACAATTTCTATTTTCCAAAATCTGCTGCTACCTCAGCAGGAGGACTAAAATCCCATGTTGTGTTACCTTCATAGTTTTTCTAATGTTTAAGAGTACACTGGTTTACCTGGGGGTGGTGGCTTTGTCTCCCATTCTGCATTCTCCATCATTTGTTTTGCAATTCTTTCTGCATTGCATTGTTCACGCTTCTGCTGTATTAACTGTTGAAGTTCAGTTTTACAAGTAGTAATGCGCAGTTGGTATGTAGAGGGTGAAACTACACTGCTTATAACTTGTATAATTGGTTTTCTGACTTGGATAGCTTGTCCATCTGCTGCCTGAAAGCCATACATAAATCACGTTGGATAATCACATGATATATATTCAGAAAACAGAGAAAACATCTAAGCTTTTGCATTAGAAATATGCTTACATGATGTTTCATCACTTCAATTGGGCTCAATCTGCCAGTACATGAGCCCATTATTTCTGTTCTTTAAAAAATATGACATAAGGCAAGGACAAACTGCAGACCTGCTTGTTGGGAAACCAGCAAGCTAGAATTCCAAGTTCCTACATTAATAATAAAAAAAAATGCACCACGCTATCTAGGTTCATTATTTATAATGACTGATATGAAGATCCAAGCATAAACAATCAAGAATGAGCATCAAGCCTTTCTTTGTATGAAGTGATACAATGACATTTAGAAATGCATTTGCTTATGTTCAATGAACAATGGCAAGTTTTCTTGAAAAAAATGTTTATCATCACAGTAACTAAGAAAATGTGCTCTGATGTTCACCAAGTAGCCAAGGAAAAAATATTTTAATGGTGAAACACTTAGGACTGGTTATACCATGTTTTCCTGAAAGTAAGATCTGGTCTTATTTTCTTTTGGGCTCTGAAATAAGCACTAGGGCTTACTTTCAGGGTAGGGCTTATTATTTTCAAGTACAGAAGGCAGAGAGCGCGGGGGCCAACGGGAGTGGGAGTGCTGCTACCGCCGGCCCCGCCCTCTCCATCCCACTGTCTGCTTGCCTGCCGCTGCAACAAACCAAGCCCTTGGTGAGACCCGGCCTCTGCCGGCCCTACTGCTGCTGGGACATTTCTCAGCTGCGTCAGGTGCTGTGTGGCCACTGAGTGGCTGCCCGTGCTGCTTCTGCCTCATGGGGGCTCTTTGCTCTCCTGGCCACACTGCTCTGGGCTGTGGGGCAAGTTGGCACAGATCTTCCGTTCGACCTCCGGAGTGCGGCCAGGAGGACAAAGAGCCCCCGCGAGGTCAGAAGCGGCATGGGCAGCCGCTTGGTGCCCGCCATGGCCGATAAGTGTCCCAGGAGTAGAAGGGCCAGCAGGCAGGGTGGGAGAGACAAGGGTGTGTTGAGAGCTTGGCCCGCAGGCGCCGCTAGAACAGCAGCAAAGCTGCGACCAGAACCAAGGTCAGACAGGGCAGTGGCAGGTTGCGCAGCAACTGCATGGCCTGCGCAGTGAGCCAGTCCTGCTGCCGCCCATCAGTCTGGCTAAAGAGCAGTCTGGTCCAGGCACCACTGGCCCCCGGTGCAGCAGGTGCAGCAGCCTGGCCTTGGCACCGGTCAGGTGGCAGCAGCAGCAGCTTCTGAAATGAATCCAAACTTTCTTCCCTTTTAGACCCTTCTGCGTTCCCTTAAGAGCCAAGCAGCAACTGCTTGAGAAAAAGATAAGGGGAATGGTGAAGAAATCTTCCTCCCTCCCCCATAAGCACTCCCAGTGCTCCACATGCCCCATCTGGTTGACGATCCTACTGCAGGTAGGGCTTACTTTTGGGGTAGGGTTTATATTAGGCCCACCCCCAAAAAGCAAGCTAGGGCTTACTTTCGAGGGAGGGCCTTCTTTCGGGGAAACAGAGTATGTTATATATATGAAAGGCCTAGGCGTTTTATACCACACACACACACACACACACACGGCATTTACCCTCCTTATACTTTAACAAAAATACTGAGGTAAAAAAAGATTCTTAGACATTAAAAGGAATTTTAAGGTTGAAACATAAAATTAATTAAAATATTCCATCAAATACCTGTGGAGAAGATGATAAATGTGCACAAATGCCAGCGGAGGATTCTGATCGAAGAGGTTTTCCAGTTTGGATAGCTTCCTGGTCAGAGGCTTGGACATAGCCTTTGCTAAGAGGTTGCTGTATGCTAGAAGGTTCCAAAGAGCCAAACATACTCTTCCATTCTTCATTTACATTTGAATCTTGTTTTACATGTTTTCTAGCTAAAATCAGCAAGTCCCAAAAGAAGGATTATCATGAGACTGAACATGATGTATAGCAAAAAATCCAGAATGGTCAGGATCATTGTAGAATAAACAGATCATAGACTTACCCAGCATGATTTATTTTGACCAGATGTTAAAGGTAAAGAGGCCAGTGCTGGATCAAGTAAATCAGTGGCTAAGTAAGAATTTGGGCAAAAATTTCAGCGTAACATTAAGTAACTCTGAAACATTCATCTTAATTCCCAAAAGTGCTTCATGTTTATAAAGCAGTTAAACCATATAGAAGTCAGACTATTTAATCTGTATTCAAAATAGACTTAGTTTCACTATAATGGTATATTATTAACACCAGCTATGTGCTCAGTGTCTCAGACTGCAAGGTGTGGGGAATTATTAATTTTAAAGATTGCTTTTCACTTAATGAGACACATCTAGAAGTAGAATATATGGAATTATTTACAGGTAGTTCTCAACTTACAACAATTCAGTGACCATTCAAACTTACAACGGCACTGAAAAAAGTTACTTATAACAATTTTTCACACTTAAGACCATTGCAGCATCCCCATGGTCATGTGATCAAAATTCAGACACTTGGAAACTGACTCATATTTATGACAACTGCTGTGTCATGTGAAAACTTTTTGTGACCTTCTGACAAGCAAAGTCAATGGGGAAGCCAGATTTACTTAACAACTGTGTTACTAACTTAACAACTGCAGTGATTAACAACTGTGGCAAGAAAAATCGTAAAATGAGGCAAAATTCATTTAACAAATGTTTCATTTATCAATATAAATTCTGGGCTCAATTATGGTCATAAGTTGAGGACTATCTGTATATACCAAGGTAGAATTACCTTGAAAAGATAAGGTAGGGCAAGCCATGGCAGAGATGCTCATTCAACAGAATCCCCCTAGTCCTTTGAGTAGTATTTTCAGGAAGCAATAAAGATAAATGGTAGAAACACCTACTTTTGGCAGTCCAATGACTAAATCTAAATCCCAGGTACACTAATGGCTAAGGAAAATTTCCACATGTAAACTAGTAAAAAGATGTGAACTATGAAACTATACTAACCACGTTTATCATCAGACTCCTGCTTAGTTTTGATAAGATCAACTTGTCTCCCAATTATTCCCAAAGCTGCCAAGTCGATTACGCCTTTTTGAATGCTGTCATGAAGGTGGCTCTGATCCACTACGTTGGCCTTGGCTTTATTGGACTTTAACATGAAGTCTCGTAAGGCAAGCAGCTTGTCTTCTTCTTCCTCAGTCATCCCCTATTCCCAAAACATAGAGTGTTGAAATTATCATGACTGGAGAAAAACAGGTGAGAATTCCAGGTTATACATAATGTGGCAACGAAAATCAAAGTGAATCTTAGTGCCTTTTAAAAATCAAGAACTAAGTTATATGTTAATAAATCCTTTGCTAAATACAAAAGCAAAGCAAAAGACAAAAATAAGTTGCCTTCTAGTAATCAAAATAATTTAAGACATGGATTACCTTGCTCAACCACACAATGTAAATTATTATTTTGGTAATCCAACATATCCAACAGAACTGTCAGAAAGATTATAACCTCTAAGTATGGTAGGTTCAATAAAATTATTTTTATTCATTAATAGAAATTAACATATTATATTTTATTTATACAAGCAGGTCATTTAATACATTTAATACTTCTACGCAACTGACACAAGAATTTTCTAACATATCAACCTTACGAAAATTATCTACAAAATTTAAATCAGCAGATTAAATATAAAAACATATTTCAAGACAGTCTGGATGGGTTCTTCCTCTGTAAGCAAAGTTTCTAACTTAGCTCTCTTTTTTCCTAAGAGCAATTTCTATTATTTAATACAGGTACAATATTTTAGAGGTCATTACTGAAGAACTGGAAAACTGACTAGTGGTGTGTCACAACATAAATTCCAAGGTGGCTTTTGTGAAAACAATGACAAGTGCCACCAATCTATCTGGATGTTGGACAGTTATTGCCATGATTCATATCCGGGTGTGACCATAGATTGTACCTGGTTTTACTATTATTATACCGAAAAATATTTACTTGAGACAGTAGCTTCTTTAGCAGTTGTGCAATTGCAGGATCTTCAGGAGGTGGACAGTCAGAAAGAGTCCCACTTCTCTTTTTCTGACGAAGCTGTAGAGTTCTGAAAAGGCTTCCTATATCCTTTGATCTTAGAACATAATCAAATATAGAACGGCTTACAGGCTCCTTGAGAACACTCAGGAGAACAATTTCTTTATCTATCTGCAGTGGAGGAGAGAAAACAAGGAAGACATCGAGTTCCATTAGAAAGAAAACATAGGGATTTAATTTTTTAAAGAAAGTTTTCTTCTTTCCATAGAGATCTAGTACAATGGCAGATTTTGAAAGAGGGAGTTTAAAAATTCACTTCCAGTGAAATGGTTTCAAATACTGTTTTAGATTAACTGTTGTCTTCCATTTTACAGCACTCTTTCTATTTAAAATGCCATGGAATTGTTTCTTCCTTTGAAAAGTCTTGTGAATCATAAACAACTGTTAAAAAAGAGAAAGTGAACGTCATTGGCTGCATGTGGTCACAGTTTTAATTATCAGCTTCTAATTCTTCCACCACTACCACCACCACCACCAAAAAAAAAAAAAAGGTTAGTAATACAGAAATGGAGAAATGTAGCAAGTTGCAACAGCAGCTAGTACTACTGCCATTGAAGAAAAGGTATGCAAAATTCACTGCAGCTATACTAGCTATGACTACTCTTTCTAAACAGATCTAAACAGATCTCACAAAAGGAAGATGTAAAGCAAATGTTAAGATCTTTTATAGAGTGCATTGCTATGAATGATGATAATATGCGCTTGGTTTATTACCTGTATTATTGGCTGGGTGATGAAGGGGTGCAAGTAAGGCATAAGTTTGCAATAAACATCAGCAATATTCAAATGCTGTGCTACAACAGTGATAAATCCTACTGCTCCATAACGTATCCAGAGATTAGGATGGCACAAAAATGGAGCTAAAAGGAATGTTAATTTTAATTAATATTATAGGATTAGAGACATAATTCAAATTCCAGACAAAAAACGTATACAATTTCTTACACACATGCATGTAACAATTCCGACTCAAACTGCAAATAAATAAACCCAGCGGAAGAAAGTTTCTATTATTCATCTATCATCCCTTCATAATTATAATTTTAGCAGGGGGCAGAATATTCCATTAAGAATTAAACTCCTTTCTGCTTTGTAATATTTCTGATTTTATTCCAAACTGCTCTTAATAATATCCACAAACTGAAAATTCATTGCAAAAGTCATCACATACTGTTCTGCCAACAGGTAGATACTTCAGCTGGACTGCTTTCAAATCTGCTTTTAATCTGGGAAATAGAAGGGGCGTTGTCTTACCTGAACGCCTTTTCTCAGCACAGAGATGGAGGATCCACCCATGGGTTATGACTGTATTCCTGCCCAATCAGATCAAGCCAGCCAAAGTTGTCATGCCCGTCCTGGACCATAGAGATCCCAGATTTTGACGCGAGCGTAGCCATTGACAGACACAAGATGTAGTGGCTCATAAACTAAACTAACCCAGGTTCTAAATGACCCAAGGAAAAAGAGGGAGGGAGTGGATCCTCCATCTCCGTGCTGAGAAAAGGCGTTCAGGTAAGGCAACGCCCCTTCTCCAGCACTGGAGATGGAGGATCCACCCATGGGACATACCAAAGCCTACTGTCCCTGAGGGTGGGTGGTAGACTGGTCCAGTGTGGCACTTTGGCATAAGACCTGTTGGAGAACTCTCCTGCCAAAGGAGGCCTCTGCTGAGGTGAAGCTATCTATCTTATAGTGTTTAATGAAAGGGGATGGTGAAGCCCATGTGGCTGCCCTGCAGATCTCCTCAACGGAGGCCTGGGTGGCCCATGCTGCAGAAGTGGCTGCGCTGCGAGTGGAATGAGCTGTAATTCGTTGTGGAATTGGCAATGACTCGGCCTGGTAAGACTCGGCTATGCATGCCCGTATCCAACTGCCTATTGTGGAAGAGGAGACCTTCCTACCTCTGTTGGAGGAGTAAAAGGAAACGAATAGGGCTTCGGATGAACGGAACTCGGCTGTTCGTGATATAGTATCGAAGTGCCCTGCGAACATATAGAGTGTGCCATTGACGTTCTAAGGCGTGTGATGGGTGAGGGCAAAAATCCGGTAGGACTATCTCTTGTGACCTATGGAAAAGAGAGTTGACCTTTGGGACAAAGGTGGGATCGAGCCGGAGAATTACCCTATCCCTGAGGAAGACGCATAGGTCATCCCGGATCGATAGAGCAGCCAGTTCGGAGATGCGTCGTGCAGATGTGATAGCTATTAAGAAGGCCACCTTGTGAGACATGTAGCGGATGTCACACGTACTTAAGGGTTCAAAGGGCGTTCTCGTGAGCGCCTTCAGGACCCTTGGTAATTCCCATGAAGGGTATCTGTGCACGGAAGGGGGTCTGGTGTTGGTGGCCCCTTTTAGGAAGGAATGTATTAACAGGTGATGGCCCAGGGGCTCCTTTGAGTCACAAGTGAGTACTGTGGACAGAGCGGCGACTTGTCTGCGCAATGTGCTTGGGGCCAACGCTTTCTCTAGTCTCCTTAACAGGTAATCCAGAATGTGTGGTACTGTGAGTTCTGAAAGGGACAACTGTTGCTCAGAGCACCATAAGCGGAAGTTTTTCCACGAAGCCTCGTAGATGCAGTTCGTGGATGGGCGACGAGAGGCCTGGATTATTGAGATGACCCCTGGGGAGCAAAGTCCCCTTGATAAGATCGAGCGCTCAAGCTCGATCTTATCAAGCTCGATCTTATCCGGGTGAAGGATAATGCCCTAGCTGAGGGAGACCCTTTCTGGGGAAACTCGCCAAGGATCTGCGACAGAGAGACTCATCAAGTCGGCGAACCAAGGTCTCCACGGCCAGTACGGGGCCACCAGGAGAATCTCCGCCCACTCCCGAAGGAGCTTGCGTATCACCGCTGGAAGAAGGGGTAGGGGGGGAAGGCATACAATAGACCCTGTGGCCATGGGTTCCGGAGGGCGTTCGTCTGCTCCGCCCCCATTGAAGGGAACCTGGACATGAAACGGGGCAGTTGAGCGTTGGATGGGGACGCGAAGAGGTCCATGAGGGGGAGGCCGAAGCGGTGGCAAATCTCCCTGAAGATCCTCGGATGGAGGCGCCATTCCGAGTGATCCATTGTTGACCTGCTGAGGAGGTCGGCTTGGGTATTTGCTTTCCCTGAGATATGATCGGCTTTGATTGATGCTACATGGTGCTCTGCCCATGATCCTAATAGTAGAGACTCTCAGGAGAATCTGAGAGTGTGTGCCACCCTGTCTGTTTACGTGGGCCTTGGCTGCAACATTGTCGGTGAGGACTAATATGTGCCGACGCTTCACCTGGTTTTGGAAATGGCGGAGTGCCAGGTGAATTGCCCTTAGTTCAAGCCAATTGATGTTGTGATGGAGGTCCCTGGTGGACCAACATCCCTGGGTCCACTGCGATTGTAGGTGTGCTCCCCAGCCAAACAGGCTGGCATCAGTTGTGATTATCAACCGGTCTGGTTCCTTGAAGTATGACCCTCTGGTCATGGCTGGTGATAGCCACCACGTGAGGGACCATGATACCTGTTGCGGTAGCCTGACTCTCGTCTTGGATGCGCTGAGGTTCTGCCTCTGGAAGGGGAGCATGAACCATTGCAGCCTCCTGGAATGGAGTCTGGACCATGGAACTATTGCTATGGCCGAAATCATCTTCCCTAATAATTGAGACAGGCTGGCTAACGATACCGCCCGACTTCTGCGTGTTTGGAGGACTAACTCCCGTATGCTGTCCCGGCGCTCCTGTGATAGGTATACCTGGCACTCTACGGTGTCTATGATGGCCCCGAGGTGTAGCAGCCTTGTTGTGGGGTTCAGGTGGCTCTTCGGAAAGTTTACTGAGAACCCGTGGGCCTGGAGTAGCTTTACCACCAGATCGATGTCCGACACGGCCGACTGTGTGGACGATAACTGGATTAGGATGTCATCCAGACAGCATTGGACTCTGACAGGCACCATTCTTAGATGAGCTGCTAGAACCGCCAGGATCTTGGTAAACACCCTTGGTGCCGATGTCAGACCAAATGGGAGCACTCTGTATTGGAAGTGGCGCCCCTTGAATGCGAACCGTAGGAACCGGCGGTGGGCCAGAGAGATAGGAATGTGGAGATACGCCTCCGTGAGGTCGATGGACGTTAGAAAGTCCCCTCTCCTTACGCTTCCCAAGATGGATCGTAGTGTTTGCATTTTGAATTTGCGATATGCAAGATGAAAGTTCAGGCTCTTGAGATCTAGAATTGCCCTCCATCCCCCTGAAGCTTTGGGGACGACGACGAGGATGGAATAGAATCCCTGACCTCTCTGGTCCAGCGGTACTGGTTCTATGGCCCTTATGTGTAATAGGTGTTGAACAGCTTCGTTCATTAGTCTTTTCCTTACTCGGTTCCGGGGGTATGGACAAGATAGGAACCGATTTGGGGGGTTGGATGTAAACTCCAGGAAAAGACCGTGACGAATGGTGTTGAGCACCCAAATGTCCATGGTTGTGGCCTCCCACTGGTGGACAAATAGGGAGAGTCTGCCCCCAAAGGGGATCTGTGAGTGCCTGACACACAATACACATTCTTAAGGACTTACCTTAAGAATGAATTCAATGGGACTGTGGAAAACAACAATGGAAGTCAACTGAAGACGTCTTGCAGAAATGGTCATCAAATGCAGCATAAAAAGTCAGGGAATACACTGTCCCTGATGCTGTTCTGCATTCAACTTGAGCCCTCACAGCCAGATAATTACAAGGACTGGATATGTATAAAAATTCAAGAGTTGAACTAACATTATCAACCTCCTCTATATGAATGACATCAAGAGTGAATAAGACATCAACTCATCGACCCACACGACACAGATCAAGGATCTCATTTGGACTGGACAAGTGTGGCCGGATCCCCTGAGATAGCCGTGGGCGGTACTAGGGGACCCAATGGTTCGTCTATGGACGGTACCTCCAAGGTCTCTTCCAACTCCCTGGCAACACTGTACAATTTTTTGTCAGTGTTACTCGGGAGAGGGAGGGAGGCCGGAGATGCCCACTGCCTGTGAATTGCCCTCAAGAACAGCGAGGGACAGGGGATGTGGTGTTGAGTTGCTACAGGTTCAACGAAATTCGGGTCTGCCTCTGCGTCCGGGTCAGCTGGGACGTTGGTTGAGGAGGATTCAGACCCGAGGTGAGCTGTGGATGTGGCCTTACGAATTAAGGTGACAAAGAAGGAAGGATTGAAGAGTCCGCTAAAGGAGGGTGCCTCTGGGGGAAGTTCCTCCTCTTCGGACATTGGAATTTCGTGTTCAGTCTCGACCTGAGTAAGGTAGGAAGTCTCAGAGACTGATGACCCACCTGGGGAAGGAGGGTTGTTGTAGTTCTCGGCCAGGTGTGGTGCGTGGCGAGGAGCTGTGTTTACTGGCTTAGAGGTCTGGCTCCTAGCATCAAGGGCCCTATCAACTGCTTGAGCAATTAGGAGGGCGAGGCGGTCCTCATTGGGAAGGTACCCCGTTTCGTTTGGCCGCAAACCTGCCGCCATAGGAGTAAAGGTGGCTTCGGGAGTTCCTTGAGGAACACTTGTGGAGATGGATTGAGGGATGGATGGACACTCGCTTGGTCCGTCCTGTGCGGTGGAATGTGAGGATTCCCCCGCTGACCAGATGCCCATGGGAGATGAAGGGGCTCCTAGGGGCAAATCCAGGTCTAACTCCTAGGACTGAGCTGTTTCCAGCCTAGCCCTTTTCTGCGCCTTGGAAAACTCCCTTTCTAAGGCCTAGTGTCTCCGTTCAGTTTGTTTGTCTGCTCTTTTTGAGCTTTTGGTTGTATATCTTACCTTGGTTTTGGTCGTCGTCTTCTCCGCGCCTTCCAGACCAGGTAGTCCTGATGAGGATGGCAGAGCGCTCTTAGCTGCAGGGCCCGAATCGCCCATACTCCGATGGCACAGGAACACGAGAAGGAGCTCCTGGTATCTGGAGAACAATGCACTCTGGGTAGGAACAGGCACACTAAGGGGGCATCCGTAACCCAGGTGAGGCTGTTGCGGGGATGAGGACAGACGTTCTAATAGGGACGTCTGTAATCCACTATATTTTGGCACGGATAAGGACAGACACTCTACAGGGGGTGTCTGGAATCCGGCTGGTTCTGTTCTGGATGAGGGAAGGCGCACTACAGGGGCGTCTGGTATCCAGATGAGCGCTGATCCTCTGTTAGTCCAGTTGTCACTCCTTATCTTCATCCAATTGGATAGGTCTGATTAGAAATTCCTTGAGAGTCACCAAACCTAGGTAAAGGGAGTCTCAGTGTTCCAGTTATTAATTAATATAATCAATCAATCATCAATTAATTATTAATCAACTCAACTAGCTCGCTTAATTAATTTAGTTAATTTAGTTTAATTATAAATTCAATTATTAATTCAATTAATTAAGTAATAATTAATTCAATTACACAAGAAATAAATTCCCAATAAATCACCCCCTTGATCAGGTGATTGAGATGCTATCACTACTTAATTAATTAAAAAATAATCATTTAATTATTATACCATATCACTTAATTAATTAAAAAATAATCAATTATTCAATTAATAGAGCGTAATCAGTTTCCGAACTGATAATCAGTTTCCAAACTGATTACTTACTTAATTTAAAATTAATCAATTTCCAAATTAATAAATGAATTGTTTCAGTTAATTTAAACAATTGATTACATGCAATCAGAGCTGATTAGGTAAAGGTCCGATCCGGGGACCACGTTGCCCAAGATGGCGATCGTGTTAAACAAAGACAAGAGGCGACTCCGAAGGAGTAAGCAATAAAAAAACAAGCAAGGGCTTTAAATTTCCCGCCGCGGAGCTTCTGTCGAAATAGAGCTTTTGATTTGCAGGTCAGCTGCTGAGCAGCTGATCGGCACTGAATGGGGGAAGCGCGCGCGCTCTCCGGTCGGCGATTCCCCGACTGAGGAACAAAGATTCCAGAAGATATTGAGAAGACCCCGGATAGTTTTGGAGATCCTGGAATTTTAAACTTTTTAGGTACGAAGGAAATCGTCCCTTCGTTCTGGATTCCCTCGGAGCTGGAGCTGTAAGTTCTGGTTGAAAGTAGATTGCCCTTTAAATTTTAAAGTTCGGAGGACTAACAGCCGTTACTCCTCAGATGCAGCCGGCACAAAGGAATCTTCCTTTGTCTTGCCGGTCTGAATCAATACTTTAGAGGGGAGAGGAAGAAGGAGCCCCTTCAAGAATATCCCCCCATCAATTAAATTTCTCCTTTAGGATTAAATTAAATTAAATTAAATTAAATTAGGAGTAAAATCCCAGCTAAAGGGGTATAAAATGGAGGATCCCCCAATGGAAGACTATACCTGCCTAAGAGTCAAGTTTTCACGTCTGTCCTGGGCGAGATCAAGCCAAAATCTGGGATCGCTATGGTCCAGGACGGGCGTGACAACTTAGGCTGGCTTGATCTGATTGGGCAGGAATACAGTCATAACCCATGGGTGGATCCTCCATCTCCAGTGCTGGAGAATGAGCTTTCTGGCTATACCTATTGATGGTGGATTTTTGGGTGCTTCCAGATGAATGGTTCTTAGCACTACCATGAAAAGACATGATGCAGTTATATGCCTTTTCCTATACTATTGGTGAGTAAAGAGGTTAAAGCAGTAGGATTGTGTGGGAAGGCTGTAATTTTATGAATGTAAAATGCTATCAATGACTAATCAAAGTTATTTGGAAAGTATTTCACTACATTTGAATGAGTAGGATAATTTAATATTGCAAATATGTCAACTGATAATTAGATAAAGCTATTTTAATCTAGTAGAATCTTTCCTAACTATCTGGATGTGTTCACACCACAGTTGCAAGAACTCCATTTTCTGGAAATCGCTTGGGTGATATTAAATTAGGGAGACTGACTATATACCATTGATTAAATTACATGCCATACAAAGATTTTTGAAACTGGGGGGGGGGGGGAGCTGACTTACCAATATCACACACAAACTCATATATATGAGGTTTCTGCAGAAGCCCTAATTGGCACATACAGGTAAGGGCATTGAGAGCTTTATATATTACAAATTCTTCAACATCACTGAGTCCTTGTTGAAGCAAAGGCTTTAGAATGGAAGAACTTTGCCAGCCAACATAAGCAGCCACACCTAAAATCCAGGTAGATTTAAAAGATATAAATTATAATTCCTAAAAGATTAAATTCTTTTACAAACTAAATTCAACATATATTGAAAGACAATTCATCTGATTTTGAAAAAGAATGAAATTAAATGTTATTTTAAGACCAGCAGCTGTTTTCTATAGATTTCTCATATTCTTTTTCAGAATTTGTTGGCACTGTTTTAGTGCTTAATGGAAGACATCAGGGATGGGAAGCTCACGACCATTCACATGTAACTGAGTTTCAATTCTCAGCATCCTTCACTACTGGCTGGACTATAAATGTAATTTAGCAATATCTGGAGGACCATGCTTCCCTAAACTGTGGCATTAATTTTAAGATGGAGGACTAATTATTAGTGCTAAATATGCAAACATAATATATTTCTGATTATCATATGCTGAAGGTAGACAACATGGGATGATTCATAGCTATATGTCTACACCATTCCTGGTAGTCCTCAACTTAAGATCGCTTTTTCAATGACTGTCCAAAATTACAATGGCACTTTTCTGCTGGGTTTAACCTGTTAACTCTTTTTGCAGTAGATAAGATGATAAGTCAAATTAGTTGAGTAAATAGAGCTGTAGAAGTTTATAAATTGTAAACCTGTTTTGCAATGGGAGGGAATTATTATTGTTGAAATATATTCATAATATTCAACTGGGGAGGGGCAATTTATGTGTATGTTTTTTTCTTTTTATGAACATTTCTATGTTTTTGTCTTATTTCATTTTTTTGTTTTGTTTGTATTTTAACTTTGGAAATAAAATAAAAAATTCTTTTAAAAAATTACGATGGCACTAAATGATTTGCGACTGTGCAATTTTAGCTATCAAGCATCCTTAATGTTATGCAATCATGTTCCAAGTGCTTACTCATGATTATGACACTGCAGTAAGCCACAGTCATATGATCACCATTTGAAACATTCCCACCTAGATTCTTACAAGAAAAGGCAATGGGCAAGTAAGCAAGCAGGAAAGGTTGAAAATCTTTTCCTCTCTAGGTGCCCTATTACAATACCAAGATCTTGCAGTACTCCCACCTGAACTCTGT
The DNA here is from genome assembly GCF_001527695.2 of Protobothrops mucrosquamatus. Classification (NCBI taxonomy): domain Eukaryota; kingdom Metazoa; phylum Chordata; class Lepidosauria; order Squamata; family Viperidae; genus Protobothrops; species Protobothrops mucrosquamatus. The sequence goes on along the minus strand of NW_015386593.1, from coordinate 356,046 downwards.
AGCATATCCACATGCCTGCAAGCAACCTCCCCACCCCACCTGTGGCTCTCATCAGCCTGCCTGTGTTCTTTAGTGGTCTGCCCACGACCGTCTCTGGCTGACCCATGACACTCCCATACTCCTTTTTGGGACGCTCACCTCTTCCAGCTTAATGATTTAATGACTCATGAGGTTGTGATGTTTTGACAGCCATTGCTAAGTGATATGGTCACAATATGTTCTGCTTCATGACTGCATTGCTTACTGGAGCAATCCCAGTCCCAACTGTCATCATAACCTGAGTACTACCTATACCAGGAATAGGCAACCTTGGCTCTTTTATGACTCGTGGACTTCAACTCCCAGAATTCTGGGAGTTGAAGTCCACGAGTCATAAAAGAGCCAAGGTTGCCTATCCCTGACCTATACAATATTCATGGTGCATCTGACTGGTCATCTTGTGAGAGACTTTTGGCACATAAATACAAGTTGGTTCACGTGATTTAAGTCTGTAGCTGTTCACATTAAAGGGATTTGTTTACATATAAAACTGTTTAATTCATCAATTAATAAAACCATTCCTCCTATAATATAATGGATATATTATTTCTGTTGCTAAGTACTTACCCACGATGCTGTCAAAAAATGCTCCCCGTAAATGCCAATCATTCTTATCATTAAGAAAAGTGATCATATGGGAGAGAAGTACATCATTGGCTTTTTGTCGTCCAAAAAAAACACAAAGACGTGTGATCCCATTCTCCATTAAAGTCTGTTTAACAATGTTTTCTGGATCACTTAATAAAGTGACCACTTTTTGCTGAACCATTTCATGCAAGGCCTGAAGCTCTGCAAGAGTAACACAGAAACAGATCAGATAAAATGTAGAATAGACGTTCACTATCATTCAATGCAATATATTATTTTTGTTCAGTAATCTCTTCTTTTATCTTTGCTGGATTGTTAACATTTATGAAAATGTAATGAATTATGTATTTTAACAAATTATGCCATGACATCATGAGTGACAAATGCAACGTACTATTGTACAAAAGAAAAAGTCTAGTAGAGTCTGATCTACAATCCACCTCTTTTAAAATTGTATCATAATATATGATAAATAAAAGAGGGAGCAGGACTTCAAAGCTAAGGGGAAATTTAAATAAGAATTAATGTAGCATTCTCTCACATATTTTGAACGTGAGCTATAGCAATACTTTATAACATTTGGCTATCAGACCATCAAAAACCCAAGATCAAGTCACTTAATTATTTTCCTCACAACACGTAGTCTATATGAGCTGCAACATACACAGCTCTTACACTGCTATCACCTTAAAACAATTTAATTACAGAAGAAATAGGAAACCTCTAAAAGGTTGGGCACTACAGTTTGGCTTTTCAACCTTTGGAGAGTCTCAGAAACACATGTTATGACATGGTGATGTTATTGGTTGGGACATAGTTGAAATGTATCAATTCATTTTGGGGCATTCTAAGAATGGGAATTGAGAATGAGAGATCTCTGGGAAGCAACTCTTTAAATCTTCTGGAAATTATGAAAAAGGGCCCAAAACCATGCCCTGGAATTCAAGGAGTCAGTCTCCAAAAAATCTATAGGGAATCAGGTTAGGAAGGGTGGAATAATGGAAAGTAGGTTTAAAAAGAACATGAGTGGCTAGAGAGGGGGAAAAATTATGCTTCAACTTCCATTCAATTCAAAAATCCTTCCAAGTTAGCACTCATCTTGCATCAGGTAATAATATCAGTTATGTAGGCTTTAAAGCAAAGCATTTAAAGTCTATGCTATTGCTCAAGGTGGAACTGGTGTAATATTTATTTAAATGCTGTAGATCAGGGGTCTTCAAACTTGGCCCTTTTATGACCTGTGGACTTCAACTATCAGAATTCCTCAGCCAGCGATAAAATAGCATAATTTCAAAAAAAAAAAAAGGGGAATTCTTGGTATCTTTTTGGAATCAGGAAACATTCTGCCAGATATAGTGAAATTGCAACTTCCATAATTCCTAGCCAGCATATCTTGAAAGTTCTAGGCTGAGAAAGACTACATTCAAAAAGCATGAAAAACAGAAATCCTATCCTGTAGATGTTTACCTGGAAATTATATACATCATACTTAAGGTAAGTCAGTATAAGAAATACATTACCAGTATCATAATTTTCACTAGGATGCATTGCATCATCTGTTTCTTCACTGTTTGGTTCATTTTCCATGTTCAGAGTTTTCAACTGGACTAGCTCCAAAAATCTCAGAGCAGTTTCAGCCAACAATGCTATGTTCTCTGCAAAGATGAAAAGAAAAAGAAAAGTGTCACAGAATAAATATAACCGGAACTATATTAATCTTGGTCATAGAAATCACACTAATGCCTTCCAAACACTCTAAAATAACTTTCATTCAAAAAATACATTTTTTTAGGTAACTTGCAAAGATGCCTCTCTCTATATTTATATAATTGGGCTTGTTCACCTAAAAACTCTGAATGGTTCTTAGATGACCATCCAAAGAAAACTGAAAAATGAACTAAGATTTTTTCCTCAATCCTGTAAAGTAATTATTACATTCTTAAAATACAAACATAACAATGTACATTTCAGGAAAAAGTTGGTAGTGCACTGAATATGGACACTACTGTTTCCATGGGTAATTTTAATTATCCTTCCAGACTCCCTCTCCAGGCTACAAGAAAAAGACTAATTTGTAGTATCATATTTATTGTTAAGAGTGCCTCTTGGTCCCATATAAGCATTCTCAAGGAATACCAATAGAAATACCATAAGTTTATTTTTTGTCTCATAAAAAAAATAAGCTGGTAATGGAAATGTAGTGTCCCATTAGGTTATATAGGTAGCAGAGAGCCTTCTTATACAACCCATATTGGATAAATAAGGCTTGAGAATAACCACAATCTTGCTATGAAAGTTGTATCCAATTATCAATCTTGATTTTTAATAACTTAAAGTCTCATATAAAGAAATAAAATTCAGTATCTAAATCACACTTACATATAATTAGCTGCCATCTTTATTATTTACAAGAAAAACAAATAACAGATGAACAAATGAGTCCTAGTAATTTTTCATCTTATCTCACAGCCCACACTCACTTCTTACCAGCATAAGCTAGTCTGACAATAGTTGCTTCATCCTGGGCCAGGTGTGCAATACCTGGCAAGATGTACTCTGGGTAGATATTGGTATCATTCCGTGGAACTTCTTTAACCAAAGTCAGAACTTTAGTGAGTGTCCTAACAGCTTCTGCCCTCACTCTGGGCACAGAGTCATTGCTGAAGTGCAAGAGATAAGGGGTGATACGATCCAGTAGGATTTCTACACTTAACTTAGGTGTCAACTGAAGAATCAACTCCAAGGCAGCCAGTTTTGAATCACAGTATTTCAGGGTCTGCAGGCACGAAGTTATCACCGACACCAAGATGACTAATCCATTTTCCTTTGTCTCTCCCTCAGCCTTTTCTGTCTGATCGTGCCCACAGAGATTGTGGATTATATTGTCCAGGTCTTTACGGATAACAAGGATGCGCTCATCAGCAGATACAAAGGTTTCCTTGGCAAATTGTGCCATATATGGCTGAAGGAAAGTGTAGAATATTTCTGGAAATGCATTGTTACGTTGTTGCTTCAAGTAATCTTCAGCTGCTAAACGCTTTTCAGGTTCACACTGGATCATTTGAATAACCTTCAGAAAAAAAAACAGAAAAAAAGAGATCAAGGTAGCAGAGTGAAGAGGGACGATTCAGAAAGAATGCTGTTAAATAACTACAGAAAAATGGAGTAAGCCACCATAAAGGGAGTAGAATTATTTACCAATTCTCTAATACTTCGATCTTCAATTTTACTCAGGACCTGTTCAGGGGAAAAGAGGCCATTTCTATATGCCAAAAGCTGTGACAAATCAAAGAGAGGCACACCTTCTGTAAACAGCTCAGCTATTACACAACCTGAGGGGAGGAAAGAAAATAAGGAGCAGAAAATTATGAATTATTTATTTATATTTATTATTTCTAAACCACATTTACTGGCTTCGGTGATCATAACAAAATCAGTTATGTTTTCTAACTACTAGATCTGGCTTATCTACAATATGCTATTAGCATTCTTTAACCCTATAATTACAAGTATGGAAAATTTTGATTTTTAATTCAATGCTATCTAAAACCACCTGCTTTGGACAGCTCTATTCTAGATTGCTAGTAAAAATATCACATACCGGGCTGTTGTTTAACATGAAAAAAAATCATTCCATATTTGCACGCCAAGATCCTGATTAGATGAAAACCCATATGCTCTATTAATTTGTGTTCATTTGTTAAAAATATGAGAGAGCATTCTTCACATATATAACGTAGCTGCAATGGGATCATATTGATCTACCCATCATGTGGACTCACATTTCTGAGACCATGTAAAAAACAAAAAGGATCAGCTTTCTCCACCTCCTTAATAATTCTCATGTGTTTAGTAGCCTAATTGTACAATATTAGTCTGCATCTTGCAGCTAGGAAAGAGGAGGTAGTGAGATTTATGGAAAATTAAACTTGGAGTAAGGAATTCAGTTTCTATTTATCCTAAGCCAACATAGTGGAGTTTTACCAAAATATCTAGAAGCCATCAAGGCAACCGCCGCTATTAAAAGAAACAGAAACCCTACCTCGTTGAAGTGAGAGAAAAAAAGTATTACTCATATTGGGGTTTTTTTTTCCTGGTATCCTAAGAAATCCAGAAAAGATCAAACAAACAGAACAAACAAAAAAATTGATTCTCTTTCCACAGCTATTAAAAGTAGTGGCTCAAAACAAAGTAAAAGATGTAGATTTGGCTTTTCAAATTGATAGACAGATATATGCAGCTTCTAATAATAGATTTCCCAATAGCTGGTTGCAGCAAAAGCATTTAAACATATTTGGAAGCTCACTTTAAAGAAAGGTTGGACCCTGAATATATGGGAAGTGCAATGATCAAATATTTGTCATGATGATTAATTAAAAATAGGTACACTACACTTCCAATCCTGTCTTGGAGCATCATTCTGACACTCTATCCATATAACTCTCTTTAAAAGCATCTTACTCCCACATTAAAACAATTGCCAACACCTCCTTTAAATTTATTGTCAACTGATAATATCAGGAGCATAGATGAACCCATCTCCTTCACTGAAGATACTTTTCACTTCAACTGAAAAGAAAGCCATCAAATATAATAACAGGAAAAGGATCAATTATGCAATTTGGCTTGCTAAAAACCTAAATATATTGTTTCTACTTCTTTTTATTTGATGTAAGAGTTTTGCAACTACATACAGTGGTTGCTTTAAGTACAAGATAGCAAAGACAATGCAACAAGTAATGTAAAAAGCTCCTGTGCCTTTTGTGAAGCTACAATGAAGCTTGAAAGTGATTCATACAAGTAAACAACATGCACAAACTATCTAATCTAAAATCAGATGAAAATTGAATACTAGAAAAATATTATTTAAATGTTCTGTTTTATTATTATAGTATTCTATATTATCAAAATGATTTATAATTTTGTTATTTATCTATTTAGGGTTACTTAGAAGATCAATCTACAAAGATACAAATAATCTTCATCTATATCTATATCTATATCTATATCTATATATATGCTCAATAATATCCTTGAAGACGTGACTCCTGGGTAAATTCATAGTATAAAATAGGTAAAAACTCACGATCACCAGGAGAATAAAGAGTTTAAAACTTTAATTTAAAACCAAGCTTTCGCTGGGAGCTCCCAGCATCATCAGGGTTAACAAGCCAGTCTATGGGTGTACCTTAAATAAGGTTGTTTAGCATCTGCGCTCGGCTCCTAGAGCGCGTGACCGGCCCCAACCAATCAGCCTGTGACCTAATTATTCCTACCACACCTGCGTTTTGGTCTCCTTTCTCACATTTAAAGGTTGCTCTTTTTGTTTCAATGATGTCAGCCTTGCTGCCTGCTAAAGTTCCCTTTCGTCCCTCCCTTCTCTTAGAGACGTTCTCCCCCGTATCCACTATCTTCCCATTAGTTACAGGATTGTTAAGTGTCACCTCATTAAGTTTTACATTGGGGCTCCTAATCCGATACCGTGCTATGGTGCCTCTTCCCCCTTCCCTCTGCCTGACTATACTTTCTTTGATATTCATTCCTTTCGCTGTATCCATCGTAGTTTTTCCTCCCCATGTTTGACCATTTGTTTGTGTTCTTGCAATCTGGTGGTTAGTTTCCTCCCTGTCTGTAGATTACATTAGAAGTTTCTCCCACCTCCAAGCAATCTTTGCAATACATGATCTATCCTCATATAGTAGCCTCTGGGCAGTGCGCAATGCCCACTTGCAATCTCAGAAGATATTGCTTCTAAAATGTTTTTGATGTATGGCAGAGTGTGCCATATAGTTAGTCTTGTATCTTCTTTCTTCTAATAAATATAACAACCATTTCGGAAGCAGTAGAATGCAGCCTCCGAGATCTGCAAGTCAGTCAACAAGAGTGCTTTATTTATCACCAGCTTATCACGTCCTTAGAAGCCAAGGACTTGGCAGCACAAAGAAACAATAGCCAATAACTTAATAGCCGGCCATCAACAAATAAAAAGCCACACACAACTAGGCACCACATAAATACTACACATATAATAGACCAAAGTACACATTCTGGTAGAGTTCCTTGAGGATGGGCTCCAGCACAAGTCCAAACGTTGAAAGACTAAACCTCTGGTCCTGTTGACTGACCCAGACTGGATCCTGCAACATTATCCTGGGACACTTATTATTTGTCTTCATTCGTTAGATAAACTGAATTAATCACATGATGGCCAGATGATTTAGAGTGATTCTCAAGCTTCGTAACTTTAAGATAGGTGGACTTCAGTTTCCACAATTTCTCAGCCAGCATAGGTTCAAGCTGCCACAATTGAGGAACATTGCTTTAGAGAACAGATCCCCCAAATTCCAGTATTGTGTGCTGGCTAGGTCTTCTGGGAGTTGAAGTCCACATATCTTAAGGTTACCAAGTTTGAGAAACACTGATTTAGGGTAGTAGTTGATCCCAAATTTGCACAGAAGCTTCCCTAGCTTCTTCCAGAAATCAGAGCATACTTTTCAATACTAATTTTCAAAATTGAAGTGTTTACTACTCATTGTCTATGAAGGCAAAGCACAGATTATCCTTAACTATTATCACTTTGAAATACCTGCAGAAAATATATCCATTGCACGTTTCAATTCCCCTCTGCTGCGTTGATTACTGTTGACCAAATCAACCAGGGGAGTGGAAGGATCTCGTATATTCTCCAATTCTGTGGCAAACATACTGCCATCAACAAAGCGCTCTGGAGCAATGTAACATGTTCTCCTTCTCGAAGTATCAAAGAAATAATTGAAATCAGCAGGATTGTCTTCAGGGAGGTAGGTTGGTTTAAAGCTTGCAAAATCTGTTAAAAGGACCCAGTTCCAGCTGGTCACCATCACATTTTCAGTTTTGATGTCTCCATGCCGGACTCCAGACCTGTGTGCTTGATCTACTGCAGTCAAGATCTGGAAAGCAATCCATCTCTTTTCAATGTTGTTTAGGAATGGCCGGGTACTAATTCGATCATAAAGATTATCTCGCACATACTGTCTGAACAACATGGCTGCTTTTTCAGATAATGTGGCTTTCTGAAAAGGAAGACAATTTTGTGCAGAATGCAATCGTATTTTCAGTTCCTCCAATTCCTGCTTGTAACTAGTTAATGGTAAAGTTGGATCCTGAATGGCAAACACTTTGACAACCACTAAACCTTCTCGATGTTTAGCTCGGGCAACTTTAAAAAAACGAGTGCTGCCCAATCTTTTGTCATATTCAAAATCATGGATGTCTGAGAAATAGCTGTCAACAGAAAGTATCTGAGAGGGGGCAATGCCAGCCAGCTGATTCCCCATTGCAACTTCTTCACTTTAATATTACTATGCCACCTAAAAAACACAAAGTTATTTTATCACTTTGACTGATATTGTTCTCAACCTAGGATATTATGCACTTCTCCCATTCAAATTATTAACAGAGTTGCTTTATAGTTTATAATAAAATATAATAAGTTTAGTAATTTTTTTTCATTTATGTGATTAATTTAACTAAAACTTATAACTCTATAAAACTATTGATTAAAATATATTTTTACCCTTCAGAACTCAAAGCAGTTTCTCAGTAGCCAAATTTTTCACAAAAAATCCACTTTATTTATATGTTTTTGTGGGTCCTTATATTAATTTCTGTCATTACAGTTTTTCTTTCCTGATATCTACTTATATAAATCAATGGTTACAACAGAAGCCCAATTTATTTTACAACATATTTATACATTTTTAAATCATGGTAATTATTAAAAATATTTCCAAGGATCTAAGTGGTTTATTAAACCTTATCGTTTTTTACAAGAAGCAAACAAAACTATATTGTAATTTATTAAAACAATTACATTATTTATAAAACAATGGACGGATTCTTTTATGGGCCAGATTATGCTACTGTCTGGTATGACATTACAGTATATCTATAGTGATTAAAGTTATCAAATTTAAAAGGTGTATTATTGCTAATAAAGCTTGTAAATGGCAATCATCTGATCTTAAGTTGAGGCCTGGTCACAAAGTCACTTTTTCAATGCTGTCAATAACACTGAATGGTCACTAAACAGGACACTCATTAACTGAGGACTACCTGTATATTTATTCTCCTTCTCCTGAGGTGGTGAAAATATTTCCTAATCTTAGAACAAAGGTCCCCAACCTTTTCAGCACCAGGGACTGGTTCCGTGGAGAGAGATTTTCTGCGGACCGGAAGCGGTGTGGGTTTCATGTACTGCCTGCATCCCGCAGATGGGGCTTTGCTTGTTTGCACAGACCTGTTACTGGCATGCCGCAGCCTGGTGCCGGTCCACGGACTGGGGGTTGGGGACCCCTGTCTTGGAACATTAATCCTAAAAACTTATCATGGTAGAGATGGAGCAAGAATGACCTTATATCAGCTGAATCCAGAGCATCTTGTCTACCACAGTGGCCCTGGGAATAATTGTACCTTTATATTAAACTGATGTTACAACTTCTTTTTGCTGAACTAAAAAAGAAGGGGAAAACAAGGTATAACAAATAGAAAAGAAAATGTTAAATCTACCTTCTCAGACACCTCTTGCCCTATCAACAGGCTTTGCAAAAAGTGAATTGAAATGAACAGACAAAATAATCATGCAAATAATCTTAACTTAATTCAATTAACGTTTTACAGATCTAACCCAATGTTTTCTAAATTGCTTCTCCTGTTACATTGAAATGTACAATATTTGTGTATATGTTGTAGATACTATACAGAAATTCACAACTATACTGCATACATACATATAATTTTTCAAAAATAAATGTAAGCTACAGGTAATTATAAACTATTATTTCTATGTACTAAATATTTTTTCTGCAATTAAAAAGGAAGCAGTCATGTTGACTTTAAATAATAATTCGTGATATAGTTTTAATTATTTAAAAGTTTCAGATGTTTTACTTATTTACATGTAGTCCTCGACTTACAGCCATTCATTTAGTGATCATTCGAAGTTACAATGGCATTGAAAAAAGTGCTTACGACCATTTTTCACACTTACGACCATTGAAGCATCCCCCATGGTTACATGATCAAAACTCAGACACTTGGCAACAGGCTCATATTTATGATGGTTGGAGTGTCCCAGGGTCATGTAAACACCTTTTGTGACCTTCTGACAAGTAAAGTCTATGGGGAAGCCAGATTCATTTAACAACCATGTTACTAACGTAACAAAGGTAGTGATTCCCTTAACCACTGTGGCAAGTAGTTACAAAATGGAGCAAAACTCACAACTACTGTGTTGCTTAACAATATATATTTTGGGCTCAATTGTGGATATAAGTCGAGGACTTTATGTATTACACTTATATCTTGCCTTTATTTTTTTACAACTCAATGTGGCATACATATTGTTCCTACCTCTTTCTTGTGGGCTCAAATGATAATGTTACATAAACAATAAATATTATTGCTAATATAAACTATAGCCAATGACCTTAACAATTACCACAAAAAGCTTACACTTACTATACCTAAGAGACTACATTCTATGTCTACTGTATGTATTGTTATAATTTTTCTGACTTTCAGTAATCCAAGTTGCGAGTCCATCCAGAATCATTGGTAGTCAGGCAGCCTATAAAGGGTATAAATAAACCTATAAAGCTATCCTTCTTCCAAATTTAAATTTCTGATATTTTTTTAAGTTGCACTTTATACTTTAGTCCTTTGTTATAGTTTTTTCGGTCATTGTCCCTAATTATATTTATATACATATATTTTTGCACAATCTGTCTACTTGCTTAGCAGTTTGCTATTTAGTAGGTAAACACTTTGATTTTTTTTTATGACAAAATAATTTTATATTCTTGTTAGTTTTAATATTAAAATTCCTTAGTACTGTATCTGCATTTATAGCATTACAATGAATTATTTTATTTACTTCCACTGATTTTAGAAAACATTATGCAATAACTGTAGAAAATGCTAGTCAGTGATCATAATAGTAAACTTAACTGAGAAAGAAGATTTTCTGAAGCGGTAACACCAGAATAACTGCTTGTCTCTCCTCCAGTATTATCTTCTGGGCCAGTACTGTAATGTACAACTCTATCCAGCTTCTTTCTGAAATTTATTGTCAAATATAAACTTCATATCTTACTGTCCCGTATTAGGTTTCCAATATTAGGTCTTTTCATATGCTGAATTACATTTCTCCAACCTGCATGGACATTCTTCAGGAAGAATGAACAAAGAAACATTCTGTACGTTTTCATATTCCTATAAAGGCCATTTACACCAGGGCTTTTTAACCTTTTCACCCATTGTACCACTTTTAGGATATGGCAATATCCGAGTACCACCAGTCGCCTAGCAAGGTGTCAAAAACTTGATGACCCCCACCCAAAAAGGAAAAAAGTGATGAAGTACAGGTAGTCCTCGACTTACAACAGTTCGCTTAGTGACTGTTCGAAGTTACAATGGCACTGAAAAAAGTGTCCCCCAAGGCACAGCTGAGCAAGACACCTGCCTGCCCGCCCAGTGGCGCTCTTCCTCCTGTCCGAGGTTTTCATTGTTGTGAGCATTTCTGTTGAGGATTGGCAGCGAGGGTGGGGTGGGGTGGGTGTTTGGTTTTTATTCCCCCCATCTGCTGAGTGGTTGCAGCAGGTTTTGGTCACTTCACATGACCCTGGGACACTGTGACCGTCATAAATATGAATCAGTTGCCAAGCATCTGAATGTAAATCACAAGACCCTGGAGATGCTGCAACATTCCAGCTGATCGGCGCTTCTTCTGGGCTCAGCAGAAGCACCAGGATCAGTGTCGAACTCCAGCTGGAGCCTGGCGCTGATCCTGGTGCTTCCACTGAGCCCTGACAGTCCCGAAGAAGCACCGATCAGCTGGAAAGCAGCACTGATCCTGGCGCTTCCGCTGAGCCCTGACAGCCCTGCACCTCCAGCCATCTCTCGCTCAGGCTTGTGCGGTGCTGCCACCGGTTCAGCTCATTCTCTTCCCCCGCTACCACTTTTCTAGGATGGTCGCATACCACCTGCCAGGTGCCAATGTACCACAGGTGGTACCCGTACCACTGATTGAAAAGCCCTGATTTACACCATATACACCATTAAGGTATAGAAAGAGTTGAACTATAAAGTGGTTTATCTAGTTCTGGCATAACAGTTTATCAATCCAGCTGTTTTTGAGAATGATGATGATTAAACAAATGATTGTACTTGTAACAAGTTGAAACTAACTGGCTTGTCAAAATCAATTTGTCTGCTTTTCTCTTCATTCCTTCAAAAATTCACTGCCTATCATCTCCTCTTCCCCACCCACCCACCCCCCACGCACAATCGGATGATTCTGATAGTTTTCAGGCCAATAGATCTCTGCCTTTAGCAGTCCCTTATTGCCATCAAACAACAATCCCTTGAGGCAGCTTGACTGGGATCTACTGCCTTCGCTGGCTCCTCGTTAGACTTCAGTAGCTAAGAGCAGACTTGAGCTTGGACTTCCCAAGCCCTTTTACTCGCCACAAGGTACTCGCTTGTAGGGAGAGTTCAAACAACAGGGGAGCGCAAGAATCTTCGAAAATATTGCGAGCTAGAGGCATTCTTCCAAAGAAAGCAAGTGGAAAGCCCCAAGTTGAGGGTTTGTTTTTTTTTCTCCACCCGGCCTCCCGCCTGATGCCATAGGACTACCTGCCCATGCTTTGCTGGCTGCCGAAGGCGCGCGACGGTAGTCCGAATCACCTTCTGTCAAGCTGCCCTTAATGCCTCACAAGCGGGCATCCACCAACTTCCATGCTACAGATGGACCAAGCCCGGAGAAAGCTAGCAAGCTAGCTCTCTTGCCCGTATTTTCAGCCGCCCCCTCCTTCCACGACTCACCACCTTTGTCGCCAAAGCTGGGCAACCCAGGCCAACAGGGCCCAGAGCGATTTTCAGCTTCTTTGCTTACACGGAACCGGTAAGCATTACACAAAAGGAAGGAGGAGGTGGCGTCGTGAGCTCACATCCTGACGGAGTGAGAAGACGTAACCCGGGAGGCTGGCCGGTTGTTTGAACGCCGGCCTCGCCTCTGCGGGCTGGGTTAAGAGAGCCAGCGAAGAAGCCGTGCGGAAGATGGGGGGATAGCTTAGGCAGATAAGGTCGGGAGGGGTTGGAAGAGGAGCTGCAGGAGCACAGAAATGCCCGCGTTTTAATTCTCACAAGAATCCTACGTGGGGAGGGACGCCTCCGAGGCTGTTACTGGTTCGCTGCCCTCGAAGGAGCTTCCTACCAATTTGGGATTCAATCCTTGGTCCGAGAGATGGGTTAACTTATGGATTCGTCGTGCTCACTCACCGAACTTTACACTCAATACTGTGCCTATTCAGTCCGTATAGCTGAAGGCATTTGCTAACTGCTTTTCCCCCAAGCTATATTTTGGGGTCTTCGTCTGCTCAAAGAGGACCAACTTTCACTGGTGACACTCACCAACTGTGTGGGATTCCAGTTTGTGTACCTAAGCTTATTTATGGAATTTATACTCCAGCCATTTGCACATACTTTAGACAACTAGTAAGGTATAACCATGCTCAATAACAAAATCATTAATGAATCATACTAACAATACTTTACAAAATATAGAGCCAAGAAGGAATCTTGCATCATAAATACTCTATGAAAGCTAGATATAATGTTTTTTCCAAAATATTAAAAGTGGTGAGCAGTGGAAGGGGTCATGCTGAAAAAAACTGCTTTAAAGAGGCGAGGACCAAAGTATTCTTAAACCAACTCCATAGTGGACTGATTCTTTTCACAAGAGACAATAAAATGCTAATAATCTGACCAGTCCAGTCAGGAATTGTAGAGTTGTAATCCATACATATTGAAAGGCCTTTGGGCCTGGAAGGTTGAATTATATAAAGTGCAGCCATCAAAAGTCATATACTGTATTTGCACAAGCATAAATTATTTTTGTTTGCAATATTTGTACTTAATTAACCACATATAAGTGAAGCAATATCTGACTGGGCAATATGGTATTTCATGATTTACCCCGATTATTCACTGAATCCCTTTGAGTGACTGCATGTTTGAATCTCAAACTTGTCACCCACATTTTAGCCTAAAATTGTGTATGAAGTGTAGGAAAAAAACTAATGAATTGGCTTACTGGTATAATTTATATCATGTTCATGTTAAGCCATAGTATCATTTTTATGTTTTGAAGCTTTTCAAACGGAGCACTTTATAGAGTGCATTGGTTTAAGGATAATTTACTTGCAGTCAATTGGTGAAATAAAAGAGTAACATTGTAGGTGGAAAGCTAAAAGTATAGAAGAAAAAAGTAAATTATCATTATAAAGATAAAAAGAGAAAGGAAGAAGATTTTGTGTGTGTGTGAGTGAAAGGTACACTTTTATATTCAGGAGAAAATTTATTGCAAATTGCTAATATATACATGTTCAATATATACTATGTATTCCAACACTATTATTATGATTCTGATAAAATTATAATTGTTCATATCTTGATTTACTGCAAGGTGCTATTTATTTACTTACTTACTAAATTTATTTGCCGCCTATCTCATTGTGGGACTACTCTAGGCAGCTTACAACAATGAAAAAATGAGTATAAACCAGTGTTTTTGTAAAAAAAAAAAAAAAAGGTGCCGGAACTCACACACGTCATACAACCTGCCTTGCCAACCCTACAAGGTTCCATCCAAAAAAAGGTGCTGGAACTCCGTTCTGGGCGTTCCATGACAAAAAAAGCCCTGGTATAAACAGAATAGAAGTAAAATAATAGAACAATAAAATAAACAATGAAAAAGAAAACAGCAAGAATACATCAATATGATAACGAAAAGATCCGTGAGTGAAGAGTAGAGAGCACAGTGGGGGGAGGTGATATCTGCCATAAATCCAGCAGCCACCTCCAATGTGGAGCTCCCCCATTTGGTCCTCAGACCAACAGCACAACCAGGTCTTCAGGCTCTTATGCAAAGATAGGGGAATGTGGGCAAATCTTACCTTTGAGGGTAAGGTCTTCCAAAGGGCAGCACTGCAACAGAGAAGGCTCTTCTTCTGGATCCCGATAGTTAGAATTGCCATGTTTTAATGAAAAATCATCTGTTGGTGTGCTGTCTTCTGATTTCTTTTTTAATTTCAAATAATCCATAAATGCATGATATAATTTAAAGCAAAAATATAACTAATTATTTGATGTTCTTATAAGCTGCATATGCACAGACTAGCCCAGAAGACTGAGGTAAAAAAGTGATACCTTTATACTGACCATCCATCAGTGAATGGAAGTATTCTCCAAACTATTTTTTTATAACAATGAATAGAAGTGAAAACTTGTAGTTTTAATTTTCATCACAAGATGGCTCTATTTTCATGGACACGATCACTTAATGTATCACTGTATGCTTAACCTATATCACTGTATGTGTACATAACATGTTAATATATTGATTTAAAAATTAAAAAAATGCTAGCATGTACTTTAAAGTACAGCTATCTAAAATCAGGAGGAGTACATGAAATTATAATTATTTTCAAATGGCACATAAATTATGTGAATAATTGGCAGAACATTCTTAAATGCTAGCATGTACATTTTTTTAAGTGAACTTAATCTAGCAAAAATACTGCTGGGGTCTGGATCACTGAGGTGTGAAAATTAGTGAAATGTGAATGGTTTATTATTTGAAGTTTTTTTTTCTTTTCAGATCTTTACAGTATTTCTTTTTCTTTTCTTTGTTTATAAATTCTGAGTGTGTTTGATTTTTTTAAATAGTTTTATTGTTCTAATTTTAAACTCTATTTGCCACTCAGAGTCACTTTACAAGGAGGCAGCCATGTTAAACTACTGTATCAAGGAGATATATTTTCATTTGCAGTTGTTTATAACATGGTTGTAGATCCCCTTGTGGAAAGGCATCTTCATTTATCAATTTCCTTATTACTTCAAAATATTTAGATTATTGATTTCTCCATATCAGTCCTTATATCTGGATATTTTTGTTCATTCCATTTCAGGAAGATTCTAGAGATTACATCCCTTCCAAATGGTTACATTGTACTATTTTCCACATTGTCCTAACTTTATGACAGTTTTTCAAATGTTGAGATGTTAATCAAAATTATGACATCAGCCTACATTCCTGGCCATCCTGTTATTACATGCTTGCAATTTATCATTTCTATTTTTATTCAGCCATATTACAATTATTTCTGCATTCTAGTTTCTCTTTTTGCATATTCAAAATTTGAATTTCTTGCTGTAACCTGAGCCAATTGTGGAGGTAGTGAAACATTCAGTGCTGTCCAAGGGCACTTTCTACAAGCATCAGTGCCAAAAGCACTAGCTTTAGTTCAGTAACTGCCACAGCAGCTGTGCAAATGAATCTCCCTCAGGCATTCTTATGGAGTAGTTTCAATTCTTGCAAATTTCATTGGGAGGGTGATGATTTGCAGTAATGAGAAACAGCCTTTTAGAGCAGTTATCTTCTTTTCTGACCCTACTACACATCCATTTATGTAGCTAATTAGAAAGCTAAATTTAATACGATCAGCTCATTTTTTCCTCCAGTTTGCCATACAAATTCAACTTTATATTTAGTTTCACTCCTTGTCTTCTCAATAGACCACAGTTTCATACTCCAGCAATCTTTGTTTGATTAGCAGCTAGTGTTGATAATGGTGACTGAATGTTAAGCCTTCTGATATCCCTGGATTGCTGGTTCTGCTTTACACCCACCATAATAAGCTATCTGTGAAAAAGAAAACATTGAATACTTGCTGAATACAGTGACTTCATATGACTCTCACACCTCCTGTGATTTTCTCTATAATAACTGGGTACTGAACAGCAGTATACTCATTGACAGGAGCATACTATACTGTTAGATCTGCCAGACAACAAAGTCCTGGCTAACCCTATCTCGGTTGATGCCAGAATGAGAATGCACTTCATGCTGTTGTTGTGAATCATCAATTCTTAAAGGCCAATGAACAACCTAACACTACTGGAGACAGATCCAATACATTTCTGTATTTTAACCCAATTAAAGTATTGCTCCTTGTGCAAAGAATAATCACATAAGAAAAAAGAAAGGGAGTATTCTAGAAGATATAACTCCATGGTAGTGTCCCCAATTGACCCATTCTGTAAATGTCTCTTTTTCTATCCCTAGTGATATTTGACCTAGCATATCAGAGGCTTGCAACACAGAACAAGCCACCTTCTGTCAATACAAGAAAGCTATCAGATGTCCCTGATAAAGGCTGTCCTCTCCCACCCCAAAATTTCCAGAATTCCAGAAATCTATTAGTACAATTGCAGCCACTACAGCTGTCAGACTTCACACCAAGCTTCAACGGTAAATAATCGCTGAGCTCTTAGCTTCTCGGCTTGATTTAAATAAGATTCATTGTGTGTCCTGGTTAAATTAGAGTCTTTATTGGAGTTGAATATTTAGCTTCATACAAAACATTTGACTGCAGTACAAAGATGTCAGGGAGTTTTGTTTTTTCTTAAAGTATTAAAGTTTATACTTATTCCTCCTTTTGAATATTTGGCACAATGCTTGGTGTATTTAGGCAATTATATAATGGCCACTTCTACCCTGGAATTCTGCTTTGCCTGCTTCAAACCTTTTTCTCTTTCTTCCTCCTGTCTTACTTAACATCCAGACTGAGACAATGTCCTGGAAAATTCAGAAAGTTTCCTTTGGTCTGTGATACCACTAAGACTGAAGATATTCTGGATAACACAAGATGTTCTGGACAACTACATACAGTATTCCAGGGATCTTCCCTCCAATTTTTCTCTTCCACTTCGAGTTCCTTCCTTTCTGATCAGCCAAGAGACTGGGGATATGATCTTCTCTGTTATGTTTGTGGCACTGAATTTCAGGAGCCTTGAGGAATCTGCTCAGTAGATCTTGCGTAGAAGCATCTAACTGTGGAGGGTTTTTTTTCCCATTCTATTCCCCACATATGAGATTACATGCTGGGCTGCATGACACAATGAGTGAGCCTTTGGAATTGGAAGTTCAATTTCCTAACATAATCTTTTTTCCAGACAGGTGGAGCCTCTATAGCAGAGGTCCCCAAACTTTGACTGGTTATGTGGAGACAGGTTTTTCCGTAGACCGGAGGGGTTGTGGTTTTGTATGCTGCCTGCATCCTGTGGATGGAGCTTTCCTTCTTTGTACGGACCAGTTGTTGGCATGCTGTGGCCCAGTACTGGTCCAAAGACTGGAGGTTGGGGACCCCTGCTCTTTATGCTGTTTCAGTTTTGAAGGGAAAAGGATGGTGGCACTCCAAAAGAAGGCCATACTGCTGCCTGTGATCCTAAAACACGACAGTGGATTATGATAAGTCTGAAGTCTGGAAGTTCTCTTCCTAGGTCAGAAACCCAGAGTACTATTGTGTCTCTATACACCAATTATATGTAATGACAATGAATAACCTGGAAACCATAAAATAATGACAGGAAGCCTGGGAAATCTTAGTAATATGAACACATAATACATAGAAAAATATAAGCCAATCATTACAGGTTCAAATTATATTAAAGAGCAGAAGATTTTTTTAAAAAAATTGAGCTATTATTTAAAATTCTATGTTGACTCTGAACTGAAGCAAACTTCCTACCTCAGGAACCTACTAGTTTTAAAAATTGATTATGGTTTGTATACTTCTGGATATACTTGTTTGAACATTAGTTTTAGCTATCTCAGTTGCATTAGCTTTAATCATAGAGTCAGGAAAATTGGCTGCAATTCCAAACAAACAACTAGATAACTTGTTATTCTGTATAAATGTTAATTAATTCTCATCCAATTCAAATTTTCATTCAGTTTGGAAAACTGAGTCAATTTGATATGATGCTTCTGATCATTGAATCATTTTTGAATAATCCTACTTGATTTAGATTGCTTTGTCTAATTTGGTTTGACTGAATCATCTTCAAATTGAATCATCTTCAAATTTAATCAAAGTTTTGTACAGCCCTACTCTCTTTATATGAATGCCTGGGATTGGGTTGCATCAGAAATAATGTATCAACAGATTAATAATTAATTAATAGATTATTGTGCTTAATTTAAAAAGTAGAGTATAGTAATCATTAGGTGCCATTCCTCCAAAGCACATTTTATGATTTTTGAGGTATTTCCAGAGTGTCTCAATTCTTTTTATAAAAACAAAATGCCTATTTACCAAAACATGCATCAGAGCAGACATTTACCTGCAAAAACTCATGTTCACATTTAAAATAAAAGAATGTATATCTAATTTTCTATTACAGCTAATTTCTCACAGGCTGTATGAAGGAGAAGGAATTATATCTTTTATACATAATCCTCTAATGTTTGTGTATAGGTCATTTAACATATATGGCGCTACCCATCTGTATTTATATATCCATTTGAATAGATGAGCATAAAAATGAAGTAAAACTATGCATTAATAAATAAATAAGGAGGAGGAGAAGTCACAGAATGAAAAAGGTACCAAGAAAACTAAAAACAACATAATAAGCTCTACATGCTTCTGTCCCAAAATAAATATTCATCACAGCCAAAATATACAAATACTTTAAAACTTTATCAAAGGATTTCAGAGTTACAGAATAGTTCCAGGTAATCATATGATCTCACATATTGAAACAACCTCCAGTTACTATTTATTTTAAGCAGGCATTAAGTAAAATGGAAGAAACTGCAGAGGAACTGCCAACTCTTAAGCTTGGATTTGGCATTCTTTTTAAAAATGCTTCTGCTAAATTGTTGATGGACATTTTGCCTAAAAGTGGCCTTGTACAACCATTTCCATCCTTGTTTTGGCTTTTTCCCCTGAAAAACAGCCAAATTTGAATATATGCATACAATATGCTAAGCCATTAACCATGGTTTACAAACCATAATAACTGAGTTCATATAAAATGCTGAATCAGAACTGAATGAACCATATGGTAACTAAAACTATACTAGAAACTATCTGATGGAAAAATGTCAAATCCAGATCTGTTCTTTATGAACCAATAGGTATCTTATAAAGCAACACAAGATAAGACTTATACAAGTTAATTATGAGAAGACTAACAATATGAACATATGCTGTATCTGAGTTATTTTTCCCAACAATGCACAGTTCATTTTAAAACAAACGTTTCTAATGCCATTCATTGCATCTGTGCATTATCTAATATTCCCAAGAGAAAAGAGTAGCATTAACATACTTTTTTCTTCAGCTATTCTGTGAGAAAGTGAAGATCCTAATCCTAATATTTCACTTTTAAGTATTGTACCTGGTTATATGAAAGTCCATAGATTACATGGAAAGTACTCTTCACTGCCATCATTATTCTTAATGTTAAATAAAGAATAAAGTTAAGCTTAGAGTTGAGATGACAGGTTATCATATTCAATAAAAATTAACAGGCATAAACTGAAGTCATTAAAATTATTCTAAGAGTAGTATATTCATGATATGTTCATAAAACCCTAACAGAAGGGAAAAAAATGTTTTATTTTAAAGAGTGTGTGGAGAAAATCAAAGAGAAAAAGTAAGAACTATCTATCTCAAAAGATATTATGAGAAAACTTGGCAACCAGGCTAGAGGTACAAAATTCATTGACTGCTAAAAGGCAGCAACAGGTTGGTGCTTTATTTTGCTTCTAACTTCTGGTTATCTGGATTTTTACTGATTAGGTATGGCAATATTAATCTCTAATTATACTCCTAACTGAGGCAATGATATATTAGTTTCTCTGTGTATTCTATGAATTCCTTCTCATGATTGTCTTAAAGCAATTTATCTCAATCTCAGCAACTTTAAGACATGTGAGCTTCAACTACCAGAATTCCCCAATCAGTTTGGGAGTTAAAAGTTTGCACTGCCTTCTTTAGAAACAGGCCAGGTAAGTCTAGCACTAGGATTATATCAATAAGAACTAGACTCATAGGGCTGGAAGGGACCTTGGAGGTCTTCTGGTAGAACCCCTTGCCCATGGCAAGAGTTCTTACACTATCCTGAACAAATGGTTGTCCAATCTTTTCTTGAAAACCTCCAGTGATGAAGCACTGACAACTATGAGAGGCAGGCTGTTCCATTGGTTAATCTTTCTCATTACCAGAAAATTCCTCCTTATTTCCAGGTTCCCTCTTCTTTGTTACAGCCCTTCAAGTATTGGAAGATTGTTCTCAGATCTCCCCTAATCCTTCTCTTTACTAGGCCAAACATATTTAGTTCCCTGCTGTTCATCATACAATTCAGCTTTCAAGCTCCTTATCATCTTTGATAAACCACATTCAGACCCACTATGAAGTTAAAATAAAATATCTTTGTCTGGTTCAGCACCATTTCAAGTTGTATAGAAAGAGATTGGTTTAACTTATCTCTGTTGGAGTACTACCAAAAGGAACAGCTTCAAGAAATGACAGGGAAAAGTTTCCATGACTCTGTAATATACTTTTCTGAGAGGATAAGGAACTGACCTCTTTTGCCTCTGCACAATCTTGATCTTGATCTGTGGAAAGGGAGTAATGTTGTCCCTACAGTTTTAACACAGAGCAAGTTAAAGAAAATGAAATATGGATCTCTCTGATTGCTTCTATTAGATATTTTCCTTAATATAAGTTGAAAGTAGAGAGGAGGCAAATTGTGACAGGTGGTTAGAGCAGCAAGTAAAGAACATGAATTTTAACTTTATTCTGTAATAGTGCTATTCTAGAGCAGTGTTAAATTTTTGTTTACAAGTAAGGCCCCAAACAGACCAACAGGCATTGAGGTGGATAATTTGCCAGTGCCAAAAAAGTCCACAATTACAGGCCTCAATGATTATCGTCCAGTTGCACTGACATCCACCATCATGAAATGCTTTGAGAAGCTGATAAAGGACATTATTGTATCTAGCCTCCCACCAGCATTTGACCCGCTTCAGTTTGCCTACCGACCAAATCGCTCTACGGAGGATGCTATTTCTTCCGTTCTCCATCTGAGCTTGAAGCACTTAGAGCACTGATGGGGAACCTTTTAGAGACCGAGTGCCCAAACTTCAACCCAAAACCCACTTATGTATTGCCGGGTGGGCATGATGGCTGGGTGGGTGTGGCCCGCCGGGTGGGTGTGGTTACAGTGGTCATGGCAGATGGGTGGGCGTGGCCAGGGTGGGCATGGCCAGCTCGATGTTGCTCCTGGGGAGGCATGCCTGTGGGGGCCGGGCAGGGTTGGGGGAGATCCAGGGATCTCTGGCGGGTGGAGTGGTGGACAGGAGGCTGGTTTTGCAGGGTGAGGTGAGGCAGGACAGGGATGCCATATCACAGGGCAAGGTGAGGCAGGGGCCGGGGCAGCTGCTGCCTGACACCATTGGCCCCCGCCCACAAAGGCCAGCAAGCGCATGGATGCTGGGATGCATCCGGCCACGTGGGACCTCGGCAAGTTAGCAGGCAGCTGGTTGAGGAGAACGGTTGCCATCTCTGGGGCATGGCGCACATGCCCACAGAGAGGGCTCCGAGTGCCACCTCTGGCATGCGTGCCATAAGTTCGCCACCACTGACTTAGAGGAAAGAAATACTCACGTGCATTTGTTGTTTGTCGACTTCAGTTCGGCCTTTAACACAATCATTCACCAGTATCTAGTAGACAAACTGAGCCTTTTAGTCTTAAACACTCCTTTGTGCAACTGGATTCTTGATTTTCTTACCAACAGGCCCCAATATGACGAGTTGGAACAAACACCTCTAATACCATTTTCTTCAGCACAGGTTCTCCTCAGGGCTGTGTCTTAAGTCCGCTGCTGTTCACCTTGTTGACCCATGACTGCTGTGCTAGGTTTGCTACCAACCATATTGTGAAGTTTGCAGATGATACAACAGTAGTGGGCCTTATTCAGGATGACAAGGTGGAAGCTTACCGCAAGGAGGTTGAGGGGTTGGTGAACTGGGGTAAGGAAAACAGCCTAGTTTTAAATACCAGAAAAACCAAAGAGATCATTGTCGATTTCAGAAAAGGTAGGCATAGCCACACTTCTCTGTGCATTAATGATTCACCTGTAGAGATGGTTACCAACATCAAATTCCTGGGTGTGCAGCTAACAAATAGGCTGACTTGGTCGCTCAACAGTGAGAAACTGGTAAAGCGGGCACAGCAGTGCCTGCATTTTCTGCGTCGCATGAGAAAAGCACATCTTTCTTCCCCTGTCCTGACCACTTTCTACAGGGGGACGATCGAGAGCATCCTGTCATACAGCATCACAGTCTGGTTTGGAAGCATCTCTGCTTCAGACAGGAAGACGGTGCAGAGAGTAGTGAGGATGGCCAAAAAGATCATTGGCAGCTTCCTCCCTCCCATCCAGGATATAGCACAGAAGCGTTGCTTGAGCAGGGTCCGTAAGATTATCTGGGACACTACACATCCTCTTCACGACCTGTTTTCCTTGTTATCTTCTGGGAGGAGGCTTCGTGGTATCTGTAGCAGAACATCCAGATTCAGCCATAGTTTCATTCCATACAGCATTAACCTTGTGAACTTTCGAGCTTCCTCCTTCTGTTATATATTCAAGATGGACAGTATTTAATATTTATTTGCTATGTATATGTAGGAGTGTGGTTCTATACATGTGTGTATATAGTATGTTTAGATGTGTGTGATGTATGTGTTTCACTTTGAGAGCGGGCAACTAAATTTCATTTTTGATGTGTGCCATTGTACCCACAGTAAAAAAATGACAATAAAGGTTATCTTATCTAACTTGGAAGAAACATCTGATGGGGTGGGGGAGAACTGCCTGGCAGATTTCAGTGGCAAAAACTGCCACTGAAGGGTGGGGAAAATCACCCATCCAGATACCCTTTGAAGAGACTGTTTAAAGATAGGTCAGATTCTGCTCTTTATGAAGAGTTAGAAAACCTGGATTTCTAAAGACACTGCAGAGGCTATGCACACCCACATCAACTTCTATGATGTTGTCCCAATTCAACAAATACTTCAGAAGATACCAGTCAGACATTACAATGCTATTTATCTCCACAGATATTAGATTTTTCCTCAGACCAAGTCAAAATGGCCATAAAGGTAATATAAATGATTAGAAGACAGGGGCACTGCAATTTAAAGTGGCCAAATAGGGAAGAAATAAAAATCATTTTGGATATTATTTTAACTAATGTGTTATAAAACTACTAAATTAGAATTAACTAGGAAGAACTCAACTGGAAAAACAACTTGTATATGTGTGCTGCAATAGAGAGAGGACTTCCACATATAAACTGAAGAAATACAGATTACCATTGGATATCAGCAAAGAGTTTGGGTTTATCTCTTTGTAGCCATCTAGTCTCCTTCATGGATTACTGCCTTGTCGTGGCAAAGGGGCTTGCGTAACTCAATGAAGCTATGAGCTATGCTGTGCAGGGCCGCCCAATATGGACAGGTCATAGCAGAGGGTTCTGACAAAATGTGATCCACTGGAGAAGGAAATGGCAACCCACTCCAAAAGGCAAAAAGATATGATGCTGGAAGATGAGCCCCTCAGGTCGGAAGGTGTCCAATATGCTACTGGGGAAGAGCAGAGGGCTAGTACTAGTAGTGCCAGAAAGGAAATGGCAACCCACTCCAAAAGGCAAAAAGATATGATGCTGGAAGATGAGCCCCTCAGGTCAGAAGGTGTCCAATATGCTACTGGGGAAGAGCAGAGGGCTAGTACTAGTAGTGCCAGAAAAAGTGAAGCAACTGGGCCAAAGCCAAAAGGACGCTCAGCTGTGGATGCATCTGATGGTGAAAGGAAAGTCCAATGCTGTAAAGATATTTTCTTCATAGGAACTTGGAATGTAAGATCCATGAATCAAGCAAACTGGACGTGGTCAAACAAGAGATGACAAGACTGAACATCGACATCTTAGGAATCAGCAAACTAAAATGGACAGGAATGGGTGAATTTAATTCAGAGGACCATCAGGTATACTACTACGGGCAAGAATCTCTCAGAAGAAATGGAGTAGCCTTCATAGTCAATAAAAGAGTAGGAAAAGCAATACTGGGATACAATCCCCAAAATGACAGAATGATTTCAGTGCGAATCCAAGGCAAACCATTCAATATCACAGTAGTCCAAGTCTATGCCCCAACCACTGGTGCTGAAGAGGATGAAATTGACCAGTTCTATGAAGTCCTACAGCACTTTATAGAATCAACACCAAAAAATGATGTCATTATCATCATGGGGGATTGGAATGCTAAAGTAGGAAGCCAAAAGATAACTGGAATAACAGTCAAGTTTGGCCTTGGAGTACAAAATGAAGCAGGGTACAGGCTGATAGAATTTTGTCAAGAGAATACGATGGTCATAGCAAACACTCTTTTCCAACAACCCAAGAGATGGCTCTACACATGGACATCACCAGACGGTCAACACAGAAATCAGATTAACCATGTGCTCTGCAGCCAGAGATGGAGAAGCTCTATACAGTCAGTAAAAACAAGGAGCTGACTGTGGCTCAAATCATGAGCTTCTCATTGCAAAATTTAGGCTTAAATTGAAGAAAGTAGGGAAAAATACTAGGCTATTCAGGTATGAACTAAATCATATCCCCGATGAATATACAGTAGAGGTGACAAATAGATTTAAGGAATTAGATCTGATAGACAGAGTGCCTGAAGAACTATGGATGGAGGTTCGCAACATTATACAAGAGGTAGCAACTAAAACCATCCCAAAGAAAAAGAAATGCAAGAAAGCAAAATGGCTGTCTGAGGAAGCTTTGCAAATAGCTGAGGAAAGAAGGGAAGTGAAAGGCAAGGGAGAAAGAGAAAAATACACCCAATTGAATGCAGAATTCCAGAGAATAGCTAGAAGAGATAAGAATGTCCTCTTAAATGAACAGTGCAAAAAAATAGAAGAAAACAATAGAATAGGGAGAACCAGAGATCTCTTCAAGAAAATTGGAGATATGAAGGGAACGTTTCATGAAAAGATGGGCATGATAAAGGACCAAAATGGCAGGGACCTAACAGAGGCAGAAGAGATTAAGAAGAGGTGGCAAAATTACACAGAAGAACTATACAAGAACAAGCTTAGCGTCCCTGATAACCACGATGGGATGGTCACTGACCTCGAGCCAGACATCGTAGAATGTGAAGTGAAATGGGCCTTTGGAAAGCTGAGCAACAACAAAGCTAGTGGAGGTGACAGTATTCCAGCTGAGCTATTCAAAATCTTAAAAGACGATGCAGTAAAAGTGCTACACTCAATTTGCCAGCAAATTTGGAAAACTCAACAGTGGCCACAGGATTGGAAAAGGTCAGTTTACATTCCAATTCCAAAGAAAGGCAATGCCAAAGAATGTTCAAACT